>NC_060139.1:1122062635-1122363105 GCF_021461385.2 Schistocerca piceifrons | reverse complement strand
TGCTCGTGCCTGAGACAAAGTGAGAGTGATTCAAAGGAAGAATTCACCACTTTTTACCTACTTTCTGAATAACTCGTACTTTCGTCAGAAATGTCCCACTGCAAAGTTGATTAGATAAAGGGACAAAAATGAGAGTAAAATATAATTTGAATATCAGAAAAAATAACCACTTAGTGTTTGTGTAATACTTTACGGCAAGCCTAAAATTAATTTTTAAGCATTGGGAAATCTGGGATGGAATAACAATAATATGAAATAGGATAGCTTTCAGCTCCCCACCTAGAGGAGACACTGAGTGGCAGACTGGTGCATTGAAGGAAGATTTTTAGATATTAGAAAGTATGGGACAGTCCTCATCAAGCAGGTGTGGTGGTGTGAGGCTGGGGTGGGAGCAGGTAAAGGCCTAGATATGTGAGACAGAGAGACTAGCAAAGGTTTAGGTAACGGGGGTTTACAGGAGTGGGGAATATGTTGCAGCTAGAGTTTCTAGGCTTCGTTCCTGTGGCCCCACACCTCAATGCCCTCCCCTGCTCCCATTCCAACCTCACACACTGTTAACTGTCCCCCTAGTACACCTCTCTCTGTCTGTCCACCTCCACACTCCCAACCAGCAGAGACTCCCTATGCTGAGGTGGGCTCTGTCCATTAGATTACACTCGTAAGATAAAAATAAACATTATGCAGCATGAAAGAATTATCTGTGTGGGATGGAAATATGTAGATGTGATGTACGTGCACAGACAAAAAAAAAAAAAAAATATTACGATGTCAGAAAAATTGAATCATTTATTCAAGAGAAAGAGCTTCACAAATTGAGCAAGTTGGTCCACCTCTGACTCTTGAACAAGCTTGGCATTGATAGATTTGTTGGATGTCCTACTGAGGGACATCAAGCCAAATTCTATCCAAGTGGCGCATTGTATTGTCTAAATCATGAGCTGGTAGGGTGGCCCTGCCCATAATGCCCCAGACATACTCAGTTGGGGAGAGATCCCGTGACCTTGCTGGCAAAGATAACGTGTGGCAAGTATGAAGACGAATTGTGTGTGGGCAGGCATTATCTTGCTGAAATGTAAGCAAATGATGGCTTGTCATGAAGAGAAACAAAATGGGGTATATAATATCGTCAACAGATATCTGTGTTGTAATGGTGACACAGATGACAACCAAAGGGGTCCTGTTATGAAAAGAAATGGCACAGTAGACCATCAGTCCTCGTTTGGCTGTATGGCAGCCAGCACCCGGGTTGGTATCGCACTGCTATCTGGTGTGTCCCCAGGCACGTCCCTGGTCTAGAATTGCATTGACTGGAATATAATTGGCTTCAGTGATGAATCCCACTATGAACTGAGCCCCAATGATCAGCACAGATGTGTCTGAAGACGCCCCAGACGGTGGGATACCACCGTGAATGTCACATCCCATACGGTCCAACTACCAGGACTGATGATCTGGGGTGCGATTTCTTTTCGTAACAGATCCATTTTGGTCAACAGACGACTATGCTGTAGGGGTGACATGGATGTCACCCCTACAGCATAGTCGTCTGTTGACAATACTGTACATCCTATTTTGTTTCCCTTCTTGGCAAGCCATACATTGCTTACATTTCAGCAAGATAATGCCTGTCCGCACACAGCTTGTCCTTGTGCTTGCCAAACCCTACCTTGGCCAGCAAAGTTGCTGGATCTCTCCCCAATTGAGAATGTAAGGAGCATTATGGGCAGGGCCATTAGACCACCTCGAGATTTTGACTATCTACCGTGACATTTGAATAGAATTTGGCATGATGTCCCTCTGTTGGACATCCAACAACTCAATCAGCCAGAGCCCAGCTTGTATAAGGGCCAGAGGTTGACCATCTCATCCAATTTGTGATGCTCTTTCTCTTGAATAAATCGTCCAGTTTTTTCTGAAACTGTAATTATTTTTCTGTCTTCACATGTATGTCACATTTACTGATTTCAGCCCTATTTGGTATTTGGATAATTCCTTCAGTACCTAAGTGTTTTTTTGAGTATATAGTATCTGACAGTTTCTTTTTTTTTTTTTTTCAGTATGCTTGTCTGCTGCCCATTGCCTGCTCTAACTGGTGGGTAGCAATCTGTCCTATTTCATATTGTTAGAATTAACTTTTGACACTCAATATTTATGATGCAAGCAAACTGTTATTGCCACTTGACATGATCGTGAATGGTACTCTGTTAGCCATTGGCACAAATGGATTGACATGATAAAACAAGAGTCCACAGCTTTTACAAACTTTTTGAATGTGATAAATACAGCTTACTGCTGTCAATACTTTTGTTAATTGCAGTATTGATCGTTTGTTATTTTCAAGCATACATGTCAGGTGCCACGACACCTTTGAATTACTGCAAATGGACAAAGATGACCAGACTCATTTCTCTTCAGTAGAAACAACTATCGACAAGAGAAGAAACTTGATGTCATTCAAATCTACTTTTTCATTGGTAGAGATCTTTCACTCATGGGATTAGCAGCAGAGATTAAAAAGAAGCAGCAGCAAACAGATCAAGGCATCCATTGTTTGGAACTCATGTTCTTCCATCACAACTCCTTATAATAGTATCAGCTCTGGAGAACTAAGTCCCGATTCATTTTCTTGTAACAAAATAGACTGGCATTACCTTGCAGTTAAAAATGGGAAGCTTTACATGAATGTCCTACATGCAGTTTTTTTATACTTGTGCTCTTTGAGTTCCTGTCCTAGAATACATTAAAATATTAATGTGTAAATTAATCTTTGAAACAATCCAAACCTTTCAATGGAAACCAGGAAAGACTTAGAAACATTATCATTTTTTTTAAAAAAAAAATCAAGGAAAGGTAATGTAAGGAACTATCAGGGAAAGTCTGCTGTACCCTTCCTGTTGTGTACTGTGTTATTGTTATTCTTAATTTTTTAAAATTTGATAATGGCCATTAAAGACCACGCAGAATAGCAATTGCACATTACTAGAAGCTGCCTTTGCATTCTTCCTCTGTTGTATTTGCTCAGCGTAGAAGCCTTTAAAGTTGTAACTCTGGTCGGTCTGAGATGCCGCGTAGATTTAATCCAGCCTGTCAAAGATCCCTTTGTCATTCCCCTGAACTACGTCAGAAACTTTAGGGTTGTTTCCAAGAGTATTAAAAATCTGTTTTGTCAACCTGACCTTAAAACTTTCGTCTTCCTGACTCGACAGGTGCAGGCAGTATTTCTCGATTTCTGAACAGCTTTTGACTTAGTGCCAGATCGATGCTTATTATCAAAATTGCTACCGTGAGGGGTATCGAGTGAAATTTGTCACTGGAATTGAGGATACTTTGGTAGGAATGACTTACATGTTATCTTGGCTGGGGAGTCATCATCTGATGTAGAAGTAACCTCAGATGTGTCATAGAGAGGTATGTTGTGACCATTGCTGTTCGTGTTCATGTAATTTAATGACTTTGCAGACAATATTAATAGTAAAGCACTCTTTTCACAGATAGTGCATTTATCTAGAATAAAGTACAGTCTGAAAGAAATTGTACAAACATTCGTCAGATCTTGATAATTTCAAACTTTCTTTTAAATGTTCAGACATGTGAAATCGTGCATTTTGCAAAATGAAGAAAACGCAGTGTGGTATGACTACAGTATCAGGGTGTCTTGCTTGGATTAAGTCTATTCATACAATTACCCGGGTGAAGCACTTTGTAGGGATATGAAATGGAACAGTCATATGGGCCCACTCAGGGGTAAGGCAGGCGAAAGAGTTAGATTTTTTTTTGGTAGAATACCATAGAAATGCAGTCATTCTACAAATCGTTTGTATGATCCATCCTAGAATATTGCTCAGATGTGTGGGACCTGTATCAAAATGGATTAATGGGGGATTTGAACGCATGCAGAGAAGGGCAGATCAAATGGTCACAGGTTTGTTTGACCCAAGGGAGAGTGTCACAGAGATGCTGAAATAACTGAATTGGCAGACGCTTCAAGATAAGATGTACACTATCCTAAGAAAGTATGCTTACCAAAAGACGACTCTAGGAATATGCTACAACCTTGTAACTATTGCTCCCATAGGAACCGTGAGGACAATATTAGATTAATTACAGCATGCAGAGAAAGAGTTAAATGGTCTTGAAACATGAACAAGCTTTAATATCTGGTACAGTGAGATGTACCCTCTGTCATACTCTTCATAGTGGTTTGCAGAGTGTGGATGAACATGTAGATAGCATCATCAAGAACGCAATCAACGTGTATCTGAAACTTGAGCTTCTCCTAGTGTGTAGTGGCACAAACGTTTTGACATTATTATACATACTTCTGCCATTGGAGCAATCATAGGTAATGACTAATTTGGCAGTAATATGCAGTGCTAGATTTGTTAAAAGAAAAAAAAAAATAGACTTCTTAACATGTATTTATGGTAAGTAGCACTCTATCATTTCCTATATTTCTAAGTTCCTACTGAGAGTTTCCATAGTTTGATTTAGACTTCTGAAAAAGTTATAACACTTTTCTGAGCTTTTTAAAAGTGTGAATACAACATTTGCATCTTACCGCTTCAACTAGAGCAAAAGTTCTATTGTACCACATCTCAAAATCTTTGGGTCCAATTTTTTTCGTCATCAGCGGTATACTGTCACAAATCAAGCCTTGGTTATGTGTATTGTTAGATTTTGTTTATTATTATTTATGTGGGGTGCATGAGCAATGCAGCTGACTGGGATTCACCTACTGCAAGTCATAGACTGACCGCTGCTGTGTTCACTGCCTGGGTCAGAGGTGCTGAAAGGATGTGCTCATTGATGCTATGGAGACACTGTTCTGTGTTTTATTTTAATGACAATTATTGTCAGTTTTTTCTTGTTTTGTTTATAAGAAAGGAATGAGGACATCATTAGATCTTTTGAAGAGTACACAACATAAATCACAAAATGTTATTTCTGTATTAGCAAAAAATTGGACTACATTGTATGATAGAGATGAAAAAGAAACTGTGATTAAATTCTTTCTGTGTTAGATTCCTGAACCTGCCGATCTTTGAGACACAGAGAGAGAGAGAGAGAGAGAGAGAGAGAGAGAGAGAGAGAGAGAGAGAGAGAGAGGGGGGGGGGGATGGGATTTAATTGTATCTCCCCATGCAGCCGTAGCATTTTGGCATGTCGTACATTGGTCAGATCATCAGTAGCTTGGAGGACTCGTATGTAAGGCATAAGCAACACACACACACACACACACACACACACACACTTAATAATAGTCAAGAAAATTTGCAATCGCAAAATATTGCCTTGGTACAGGTCATAGAATCTAATATGCAACACAGATATTTCAATATGCATATCCAGTTACTGGAATAGTGTTATTAAGAAAGGTGTTGAGAGACAGAAGTTTTTACTTAAATTCTTATAATTTACACCACATGATGTACAAAATAAACTCCAAATTACTGTAACAACATAGTGCACAAGGCACACATTCATTTTCTAATTACAACAATCATACCCCAAACTATAACAATTAAAGTATTGAAGACCAGCATTTAATTTTAGCTGCTACAAAATTATGTCACAGGTAACAATTATTTAATTCACTTCTTAAACATAACAATTTAATTTAAAAAAGACAACAAATAACATTTTTATGTACAATATTCAAGTTTAGCTGCTGCAAAGATGCATAACAATCATCTATATTTCAACTTTCTTATAAAAAATACAACATAAAAAGGAAGACCTGATTGTAGATCATGGGTGGGCTACGTAAAATAAATGACAAAAATCAGCAGCTGTAAAAGGCAGATTTTTTTTCCAACTACAACCAAGTCCACCATTTTACAACAGCATAAACGAATGCAGCTTTTTTTCCCCAAATTTGCTGCTTCAGAGTATTAGTGTTATAATGAAGTCTTTTAAGACTTAGGGGCACAAACAGATTAATAAATACAAACAAAAGCAGCAATATTCAATTTGCTCGAGGCTACCAAATGAAAGAAGAAAGGGGGCTAGGGAGGAGAAAAAAGATCACGTAAGAAAGAAATAAACTGCTGATTGTTTGCATCATTCCTAGACTCAAAACCCTAAGCAAAAGAAACAGTGATGATAGCATTGATTTAAAATCATGTCAGAAAAGATGGCAGCTAATTCTAGGTGATGCTCCATAAAGCCATGGTCTCACGTTGTCAAACACCTGCAGGATTGCTTGAGGGACAATGATTTGGCACCGATTGTTAAGTCAAAAAGGCAATTGCATTGGGATTGAATACAACATGACAATGCCGACTTAAGTCCAAGAAGAGTGAATCTTCTAAGAGATTGTACTTTGAGCGTCTCCAGGGAGACCAGTATTAGATTCCGATGCACCAGTGCTGGTTTACTGTATCCCTCGGACCTTCACATTGACCATGAAAGACAGAAATTGCATCGTGATTGAATACAAAAGGACAATACCTACTTAAGTACAAGAAGAGTGAATCTACAAAGAGTTTGTGGTTTGAGCGGCTCCTGGGAGACCAGTATTAGATTCCGTTACACCAGTGCAGGTTTGCTGTATCCCTTGGACCTTCACATTGATCATGAAACACAGAAATTGCATCGGGATTGAATACTAATGTACATCTTCTAAGAGTTTGTGGTTTGAGCGGCTCCTGGGAGACCAGTATTAAATTCCGATGCACCAGTTTAGGTTTACTGTATACCTTGGACCTTCACATTGACCATGAAACACAGAAATTGCATCAGGATTGAATACAAAAGTGTCAATTCCAACTTAAGTACAAGAGGAGTGAATCTTCTAAGAATTTGTGCTTTGATCGGCTCTTGGGAGACCAGTATTAGATTCCAATGCATCAGTGCAGGAGTACTGTATCCCTTGTACCCTCACATTGACCATTAAACACAAAAATTACATCAGGGTTAAATACAAAAGGGACAATGCCGACTTAAGTACAAGAAGAGTGAATCTTCTAAGAGTTCTTGCTTTGAGCGGCTCCTGGGAGACCAGAATTAGATTCCGATGCACCGGTGCAGGTTTACTGTGTCCCTAGGACCTTCACATTGACCATGAAATACAGAAATCGCATCGGGATTGAATAGAAGAGGCACAAAGTCGACTTAAGTACAAGAAGATAGAATCTTTTAAGATTTTCTGCTTTGAGCGGCTCCTGGGAGACTAGTATTAAATTCTGATGAACCAGTGCAGGTTTACTGTATCCCTTGGAATTTCACCTTGACCATGAAACACAGAAATTGCATCGGGAGTGAATACAAAATGGTCAATTCCAACTTAAATACTAGAGGAGTGAATCTTCTAAGAGTTTGTGCTTTGATCGGCTCCTGGGAGACCAGTATAAGATTCCGATGCTTCAGTAGAGGTTTACTGTATCCCTTGGACCTTCACATTGACCATGAAACACAGAAATTGCATCGGGATTGAATACTAATGTACATCTTCTAAGAGTTTGTGGTTTGAGCGGCTCCTGGGAGACCAGTATTAAATTCCGATGCACCAGTTTAGGTTTACTGTATACCTTGGACCTTCACATTGACCATGAAACACAGAAATTGCATCAGGATTGAATACAAAAGTGTCAATTCCAACTTAAGTACAAGAGGAGTGAATCTTCTAAGAATTTGTGCTTTGATCGGCTCTTGGGAGACCAGTATTAGATTCCAATGCATCAGTGCAGGAGTACTGTATCCCTTGTACCCTCACATTGACCATTAAACACAAAAATTACATCAGGGTTAAATACAAAAGGGACAATGCCGACTTAAGTACAAGAAGAGTGAATCTTCTAAGAGTTCTTGCTTTGAGCGGCTCCTGGGAGACCAGAATTAGATTCCGATGCACCGGTGCAGGTTTACTGTGTCCCTAGGACCTTCACATTGACCATGAAATACAGAAATCGCATCGGGATTGAATAGAAGAGGCACAAAGTCGACTTAAGTACAAGAAGATAGAATCTTTTAAGATTTTCTGCTTTGAGCGGCTCCTGGGAGACTAGTATTAAATTCTGATGAACCAGTGCAGGTTTACTGTATCCCTTGGAATTTCACCTTGACCATGAAACACAGAAATTGCATCGGGAGTGAATACAAAATGGTCAATTCCAACTTAAATACTAGAGGAGTGAATCTTCTAAGAGTTTGTGCTTTGATCGGCTCCTGGGAGACCAGTATTAGATTCCGATGCTTCAGTAGAGGTTTACTGTATCCCTTGGACCTTCACATTGACCATGAAACACAGAAATTGCATCGGGATTGAATACAAAAGGGACAATGCCGACTTAAGTACAAGAAGAGTGAATCTTTTAAGAGATTGTGTTTTGAGCGTCTCCTGGGAATCCAGTATTAGATTCAAATGCACCAGTGCTGGTTTACTGTATCCCTTGGACCTTCACATTGACCATGAAACACAGAAATTGCATCGGGATTGAATAAAAAAGGTACAATGCCGACTTAAGTACAAGAGGAGTGTATCTTCTAAGACTTAGTGCTTAGAGCGGCTCCTGGGAGACCAGTATTAGATTCCGATGCACTAGTGCAGATTTACTGTATCCCTTGGAACCTCACATTGACCATTAAACACAGAAATTACGACGGGGTTGAATACAAAAGGGACAATGCCGACTTAAGTACAAGAAGAGTGAATCTTCTAAGAGTTTGTGCTTTGGGCGGCTCCTGGGAGACCAGTATTAGATTCCGATGCACCAGTGCAAGTCTACTGTATCCCCTGGACCTTCACATTAACCATGAAACACAGAAATTACATCGGGAATGAATACAAAACGGACAGTGACGACTTAAGTACAAAAAGGGTGAATCTTCTAAGAGTTTGTGGTTTGAGCGGCTCCTGGGAGACCAGTATTAGATTCCGATGCACCAGTGCAGGTTTACTGTATACCTTGGAACTTCACATTGACCATGAAACACAGAAATTGCTTCGGGATTGAATACAAAAGGGACAATGCCGACTTAAGTACAAGAAGAGTGAATCTTCTAAGAGATCGTGCTTTGAGCGGCTTCTGAGAGAGCAAAATTCGATTCCGATGCACAGTTGCAGGTTTACAGAATACCTTGGACCTTCACATTGACCATGAAACACAGAAATCGCATCGGGATTGATTACAGAAGTCACTATGCCATCATAAGTACAAGAAGAGTGAACCTTCCAAGAGTAGGTGGTTTGAGCGGCACCTGGGAGACCTGAATTAGATTCCGAAGCACCAGTGCAGGTTTACTGTATCCCATGGACCTTCAGATTGACCATGAAACACAGAATTTGTATGGGGATTGAATACAAAAGGGACAATCCCAACCTAAGAACAAGAAGAGTGAATCTTCTAAGAGTTTGTGATATGAGCGGCTCCTGGGAGAGCTGTATTGGATTCCGTTGCACCAGTGCCGGTATACTGTATCCCTTGGACCTTCCCACTGACCATGAAACACAGAAATTGCTTCGGGATTGAATACTAAAGGCACACTGCCGATTTATGTAAAAGAAGAGTGAATCTTCTAAGAGTTTGTGGTTTGAGCGGCTCCTGGGACACCATTATTAGATTGCGATGCACCAGTGCAGGTTTACTGTATCCCTTGGACCATCACATTGGCCACGAAACACATAAATTGCTTCGGGATTGAATACAAAATGGACATTGCCGACTTAAGTACAAGAAGAGTGAAGGTTCTAAGAGTTTGTGGTTTTATCGGCTCCTGGGTGACCAGTATTAGATTCCGATGCACCAGTGCAGGTTTACTGTATACCTTGGAACTTCACATTGACCATGAAACACAGAAATTGCTTCGGGATTGAATACAAAAGGGACAATGCCGACTTAAGTACAAGAAGAGTGAATCTTCTAAGAGATCGTGCTTTGAGCGGCTTCTGAGAGAGCAAAATTCGATTCCGATGCACAGTTGCAGGTTTACAGAATACCTTGGACCTTCACATTGACCATGAAACACAGAAATCGCATCGGGATTGATTACAGAAGTCACTATGCCATCATAAGTACAAGAAGAGTGAACCTTCCAAGAGTAGGTGGTTTGAGCGGCACCTGGGAGACCTGAATTAGATTCCGAAGCACCAGTGCAGGTTTACTGTATCCCATGGACCTTCAGATTGACCATGAAACACAGAATTTGTATGGGGATTGAATACAAAAGGGACAATCCCAACCTAAGAACAAGAAGAGTGAATCTTCTAAGAGTTTGTGATATGAGCGGCTCCTGGGAGAGCTGTATTGGATTCCGTTGCACCAGTGCCGGTATACTGTATCCCTTGGACCTTCCCACTGACCATGAAACACAGAAATTGCTTCGGGATTGAATACTAAAGGCACACTGCCGATTTATGTAAAAGAAGAGTGAATCTTCTAAGAGTTTGTGGTTTGAGCGGCTCCTGGGACACCATTATTAGATTGCGATGCACCAGTGCAGGTTTACTGTATCCCTTGGACCATCACATTGGCCACGAAACACATAAATTGCTTCGGGATTGAATACAAAATGGACATTGCCGACTTAAGTACAAGAAGAGTGAAGGTTCTAAGAGTTTGTGGTTTTATCGGCTCCTGGGTGACCAGTATTAGATTCCGATGCACCAGTGCAGGTTTACTGTAACCCTAGGACCATCGCATTGGAAATGAAACACAGAAATCGCATCGGGATTGAATACAAGAGGCACAATGTCGAGATAAGTACAAGGAGATAGAATCTTCTAAGAGTTTGTGGTTTGAGCGGCTCCTGGGATACCAGTATTAAATACCGATGCACCAGTGCAGGTTTACTGTATCCCTTGGACCTTCACATTGACCATGAAACACAGAAATTGCATCGGCATTGAATACAAAAGGGACAATGCTGACTTAAGTACAAGAAGAGTGAATCTTCTAGGAGTTTGTGCTTTGAGCGGCTACTGGGAGACCTGAATTAGATTCCGATGCACCAGTTATGGTTTACTGTACCTCTTGGATCTTAACATTGACCATGAAAAACAGAAAATGCAGCGGCATTGAATACAAAAGGCACAATGCCTACTTTAGTACAAGAAACGTGAATTTTCTAAGAGTTTGTGCTTAGAGCGGCCGCTGGGATATCAGTATATGATTCCGATGCACCAGTGCAGGTTTACTGTATCCCTTGGACCTTCACATTGACCAAGAAACATAGAATTTGCATCTGGGTTGAATACAAAAGGGACAATGCCGACTGAAGTACAAGAAGAGTGAATCGTCTAATTGTTTGCGCTTTGAGCGGATCCTGGGAGACCAGTATTGGATTCCGATGCACCAGTGCAGGTGTACTATATCCCTTTGACCTTGACATTGACCTTTAAACAAAAAACTACTTCGGTGTTGAATACAAAAGGGACAATGCCGACTTAGGTACAAGAGGAGTGAATCTTCTAAGATTTTGCGGTTATAGCGCACCCTGGGACACCAGTATTAGACTCAGATGCACCAGTGCGGGTTTACTGTATCCCTTGGACCTTCACATTGACCATGAAACACACAAATCGACGCGGGATAGAAAACAAAATGCACAATGCCGAGTTAAGTACAAGAAGAGTGTATCTTCTAAGAGTTTGTGTTTTGATCGTCTCCTGGGAGACCAAAACTAGATTCAATGCACCAGGGCAGGTTCACTGTACCCATAGGACCTTCACATTGACCATGAAACACAGAAATCGCATTGGGATTGAATACAAGAGGCACAATGCCGACTTACGTACAACGAGAGTGAATCTTCTAAGATTATCTGCATAAAGCGGCTCCTGGGAGACCAGTATTAGATTCCGGTGCACCAGTGCAGGTTTACTGTAATCCTAGGACCTTCGCATTGGCCATGAAACACAGAAATTGCATCGCGATTGAAAACAAAAGGGACAATGCCGACTTAAGTACAAGAAGAGTGAATCTTCTAAGAGTTAGTGCTTTGAGCGGCTCCTGGGAGACCTGAATTAGATTCCGATGCACCAGTGCAGATTAACTGTATCCCTTGGTCCTTCACATTGACCATGAAACACAGAAATTGCATCGGCATTGAATACAAAAGGGACAATGCCGACTTAAGTACAAGAAGAGTGAATCTTCTAGGAGTTTCTGCTTTGAGCGGCTACTGGGAGACCTGAATTAGATTCCGATGCACCAGTTATGGTTTACTGTATCTCTTGGATCTTCACATTGACCATGAAACACAGAAAATGCAGCGGCATTGAATACAAAAGGCACAATGCCTACTTAAGTACAAGAAACGTGAATTTTCTAAGAGTTTGTGCTTAGAGCGGCCCCTGGGATATCAGTATATGATTCCGATGCACCAGTGCAGGTTTACTGTATCCCTTGGACCTTCACATTGACCAAGAAACATAGAATTTGCATCTGGGTTGAATACAAAAGGGACAATGCCGACTGAAGTACAAGAAGAGTGAATCGATAATTGTTTGCGCTTTAAGCGGATCCTGGGAGACCAGTATTGGATTCCGATGCACCAGTGCAGGTGTACTATATCCCTTTGACCTTCACATTGACCTTCAAGCAAAAAACTACTTCGGTGTTGAATACAAAATTGACAATGCCGACTTAGGTACAAGAGGAGTGAATCTTCCAAGAGTTTGTGGTTTGAGCGGCTCCTGGGAGACCATTATGAGATTGCGATGCACCAGTGCAGGTTCACTGTATCCCTTGGACCTTCACATTGCCCATGAAACACAGAAATTTCTTTGGGATTGAATACAAAAGGGACATTGCCGACTTAAGTACAAGAAGAGTGAATCTTCTAAGAGTTTGTGCTTTGAGCGGCTCCTGGGAGACCAGTATTAGATTCCGATGCACCAGTGCAGGTTTACTGTATCCCTTGGAATTTCGCATTGACCATGAAACACAGAAATTGCATCGGGATTGAATACAAAAGCGTCAATGCCAACTTAAGTACAAGAAGAGTGAATCTTCTAAGAGTTTGTGCTTTGAGCGGCTCCTGGGAGACCAGTATTAGATTCCGATGCACCAGTGCAGGTTTACTGTATCCCTTGGAATTTCGCATTGACCATGAAACACAGAAATTGCATCGGAATTGAATACAAAATGGACAATGCCGACTTAAGTACAAGAAGAGTGTATCTTCCAAGGTTTTGCGGTTATAGCGCACCCTGGGACACCAGTATTAGACTCCGTTGCACCAGTGCGGGTTTACTGTATCCCTTGGACCTTCACATTGACCATGAAACACACAAATCGACGCGGGATAGAAAACAAAATGCACAATGCCGAGTTATGTACAAGAAGAGTGTATCATCTAAGAGTTTGTGTTTTGATCGTCTCCTGGGAGACCAATACTAGATTCAATGCACCAGGGCAGGTTTACTGTACCCCTAGGACCTTCACATTGACCATGAAACACAGAAATCGCATTGGGATTGAATATAAGAGGCACAATGCCGACATACGTACAACGAGAGTGAATCTTCTAAGATTATCTGCATAAAGCGGCTCCTGGGAGACCAGTATTAGATTCCGGTGCACCAGTGCAAGTTTACTGTAATCCTAGGACCTTCGCATTGGCCATGAAACACAGAATTTGCATCGCGATTGAATATAAAAGGGACAATGAACGACTTAAGTACAAGAAGAGTGAATCTTTTAAGAGTTTGAGGTTAAGCGGCTCCTGGGAGAACAGTATTAGATTCCGATGCACTAGTGCAGGTGTACTGTATACCTTGGACCTTCACATTCACCATGAAACACAGAAATTGCATCGGGATTGAAAACAAAAGGGACAATGCCGACTTAAGTACAAGAAGAATGAATCTTCTAAGAGTTTGTTATTTGAGCGTGTCCTGGGAGATCAGTATTAGATTCCGATGCACCATTGGAGGTTTACTGTATCCCTAGGTCCTTCACATTGACCATTAAACCAAAAACTACATCGGGGTTGAATACAAAAGGGACAATGCCGACTTAGGTACAAGAACAGTGAATCTTCAAAGAGTTTGTGGTTTGAGCGGCTCCTGGGGGAACATTATTAGATTGCGATGCACCAGTGCAGATTTACTGTATCCCTTGTACGTTCACATTGGTCATTAATTAGAGATATTGCTTCGGGATTGAATATAAAAGGGACACTGCCGATTTAAGTACAAGAAGAGTGAATCTTCTAAGAGTTTGTGGTTTGATCGTCTCCTGGGAGACCAGTACTAGATTCCGATGCACCAGGCCAGGTTTACAGTATCCCTAGCACCTTCACATTGACCATGAAACACAGAAATCGTATCAGGCTTGAATACAAGACGCACAATGCCTACTTAAGTACAGGAAGAGTGAATCTTCTAAGATTATCTGCTTTACGCGGCTCCTGGGACACTAGTATTAGATTGTGATACACCAGTGCATGTTTACTGTATCCCATGGACCTTCACATTGACCATGAAACTCAGAAATTGCATCGGGATGGAATACAAAAGTGAAAATGCCGACATAAGTACAAGAAGAGTGATCCTTCTAAGAGTTTGTGCTTTGAGCGGCTCCTGGAAAACCAGTATTAGACTCCGATGGACCAGTGCCGGTTTACAGTATTCCTTGGACTTTTACATTGACTATGAAACACAAAAATCGCAACGGAATTGAATACAAAAGGGACAATGCCGACTTAAGTACAAGAAGAGTCAATCTTCTAAGAGCTTGTTGTTTGAGCGGCTCCTGGGAGACCAGTATTAAATTCCGATGCACCAGTGCAGGTCTACTGTATCCCTTTGACCTTCACATTGACCATTAAACCAAAAACTACATCGGGGTCGAATGCAAAAGGGACAATGCCGACTTAAATACAAGAAGAGTGAATCTTCTAACTGTTTGTGGTTTTATCGGCTCCTGGGTGACCAGTCATACATTCCGATGGACCAGTGCAGGTTTACTGTAACCCTAGGACTTTCGCATTGACTGTGAAACACAGAAATCGCTTCGGGATTGAATACAAGAGGTACAATGTCGGCTTAAGTGCAGGAAGATAGAATCTTCTAAGATTTTCTGCTTTTAGCGGAACGTGGGAGACCAGTATTAGATACTGATGCACCAGTGCAGGTTTACTGTATCCCTTGGACCTTCTCATTGACCATGATACACAGAAATTGCATCGGGTATGAATACAAAAGTGCAATGCTTACTTAAGTACAAGAAGAGTCAATCTTCTAAGAGTTTGTGGTTTGAGCGGCTCCTGGGAGACCAGTATCAGATACCGATGCACCAGTGCATGTTTACTGTAACCCTTGGACTTCCACATTGACCATGAAACACAGAAATTGCATCGGGATTGAATACAAAAGTGAAAATGCCGGCATAAGTACAAAAAGAGTGATTCTTCTAAGCGTTTGTGCTTTGAGCGGCTCCTGGAAAACCAGTATTAGACTCCGATTGACCAGTGCAGGTTTTCTGTATCCCTTGGACTTTCACACTGACCATGAAACACAAAAATCGCATCGGGATTGAATGCAAAAGTACAATAATGACTTAAGTACAAGAAGAGAGTATCTTCTGCTTAGGGCGGCTCCTGGGAGACCAGTATTAGATTCCGATGCACCAGTGCAGGTTTACTGTATCCCTTGGACCTTCACATTGACCATGAAAAACAGAAAATGCAACGGCATTGAATACAAAAGGGACAATGTCGACTTAAGTTTAAGAAGAGTCAATCTTCTAAGAGCTTGTGGTTTGAACGGCTCATGGGAGACCAGTATTAGATACCGATGAACCAGTGCAGGTTTACAGTGTCCCTTGGACCTTCTCATTGGCCATGAAACACAGAAATTCCGTCGGGATTGAATACAAAAGGCACAATGCCGACTTAGGTACAAGAAGCGTGAATCTTCTAAGAGTTTGTGTTTAGAGCCGGTCCTCGGAGATCAGAATTAGATTCCGATGCACCAATGCAGGTTTTGTGTATCGCTTGGGCCTTCACATTGACCATGATACATAGAATTTGCATCCGGATTGAGTACAAAAGGTACAATGCCGACTTAAGTACAAGAAGAGTGAATCTTATAAGAGCTTGTGTTTGAGCGGCTCCTGGGAGACCAGTATTGGATTCCGATGCACCAGTGCAGGTGTACTGTATCCCTTGGACCATCACATTGACCATGAAACACAGAAATTGCTCAGGATTGAAAAAAGAAATTGACAATGCCGACTTAAGTACAAGAAGAGAGAATCTTCTAAGAGATTGTGGTTTGATCGGCTCCTGGGAGACCTGAATTAGATTCCGATGCACCAGAGCAGGTTAACTGTATCCCTTGGACCTTGACATTGACCATGAAACACAGAAATCGCAACGGGATAGAACACAAAAAGCACATTGCCGACTTAACCACAAGAAAAGTGAATCTTGTAAGAGTTCGTGCTTGGAGCGGCTCCCGGGAGACCAGTATTAGATTCCGATGCACCAGCGCAGGTTTACTGTATCCCTTGGACCTTCACATTGACCATGAAACACAGAAAATGCAACGGCATTGAATACAAAATGGACAATGCCCACTTAAGTACAAGAAGAGTCAATCTTCTAAGAGTTTGTAGTATGAGCGGCTCATGGGAGGCCAGTATTAGACACCGATGCACCAGTGCAGGTTTACTGTATCCCTTGGACCTTCACATTGACCATGAAACACAGAAATTGCATCGGGATTGAATACAAAAGGTACAATGTCGACTTATGTACAAGAAGCGTGAATCTTCTAAGAATTTGTGTTTAGAGCCGGTCCTGGGAAATCAAGATTAGATTCCGATGCACCAATGCAGGTTTACTGTATCCCTTGGACCTTCACATTGACCATGAAACATAGAATTTGCATCGGGATTGAATACAAGAGGGACAATGACGACTTAAGTACAAGAACAGTGAATCGTCTAAGAGCTTGTGCTTTGAGCGGCTCCTGTGAGACCAGTATTAGATTCCGATGCACCAGTGCAAGTTTACTGTATACCTAGGACCTTCAAATTGACCATGAAACACAGAAATCGCATCGGGATTGAATACAAGAGGCACAATGTCGACTTAAGTACAAGAGGGTAGAATCTTCCAAGATTATCAGCTTTGAGCGGCTCATGGGAGACCAGTATTAAATTCCGATGCACCAGTGCAGGTTTACTGTATCATTTGGAATTTCACATTGACCATGAAACACAGAAATTGCATCGGGATTGAATACAAAAGAACAATGCCGACTTAAGTACAGGAAGAGTGTATCTTCTAAGAGTCAGTGCTTAGAACGGCTCCTGGGAGAGCAGTATTAGATTCCGATGCACCAGTTAAGGTTTACTGTATCCCTTGTAACTTCAAATTAACCATGAAACACAGATATTGCATCGGGATTGAATACAAAAGGAACAATGGCGACTTCAGTACA
This sequence comes from Schistocerca piceifrons, assembly GCF_021461385.2. Classification (NCBI taxonomy): domain Eukaryota; kingdom Metazoa; phylum Arthropoda; class Insecta; order Orthoptera; family Acrididae; genus Schistocerca; species Schistocerca piceifrons. The sequence goes on along the minus strand of NC_060139.1, from coordinate 1,122,345,713 downwards.
AGATGAGTGTATGTTCTAAGAGCTTGCGTCTTGAGCGGCTCCTGGGACACCAGTATTAGATTCCGATGCACCGGTGCAGGTTTACTGAATCTCTTGGACCTTCACATTGACCATGAAACACAGGAAATGCATCGCGATTGAATATGAAAGGTACAATGAACGACTTGAGTACAAGAAGAGTGAACCTTTTAAGAGTTTGTGGTTTGAGCGGCTCCTGGGAGACCAGTATTAGATTCCGATTCACCAGTGCAGGTTTACTGTATACCTTGGACCTTCACATTCACCATGAAACACAGATATTGCTTCGGCATTGAATACAAAAGGGACAATGCCGACTTAAGGACAAGAAGAGTGAATCTTCTCAGAGTTTGTGTTTTGATCGGCTCCTGGGAGACCAGTATTAGATTCCGATGCACCAGAGCAGGTTTACTGTATCCCGTGGACCTTCACATTCACCATGAAGCACAGGTATTGCGTCGGCATTGAATACAAAAGGGACAATGCCGACTTAAGGACATGAAGAGAGAGTCTTCTAAGAGTTTGTGTTTTGAGCGGCTCCTGGGAGACCAGTATTAGATTCCGATGCACCAGTGCAGGTTAACTGTATCCCTTGGACCTCCAGATTGACCGTGAAACACAGAATTTGAATCAGGATTGAATACAAAAGGGACAATCCCGACTGAAGTACAAGAAGAGTGAATCTTCTAAGAGATTGTGCTTACAGCGGCTCCTGGGAGACCAGTATTAGATTCCGATGCACCAGTGCAGGTTTACTGTATATCTTGGACCTTCACATTCACTATGAAACAAAGAAATTGCATCGGGATTGAATACAAAAGGGACAATGCCGACTTAAGTACAAGAAGAGAGTATGTTCTAAGAGTTTGCGGTTAGAGCGGATACAGGGACACCAGTATTAGACACCGATGCACCAGTGTAGGTTTACTGTATCCCTTGGATCTTCACATTGACAATGAAACACAGATATCGCAATGGGATAGAATACAAACTCACAATGCTGACATAAGTACAAGAAGAGTGAATCTTCTAAGAGTTCGTGCTTTGAGCGTCACCAGGAGTACCAGTATTTGAATCCGATGCACCAGTGCAGGTTTACTGTATCCCTTGGACGTTCACATTGACCATGAGACACAAATAAAGCATTGGCATTGAATACAAAATGTACAACGCCGACTTAATTACAAGAAGAGTGAATCTTCTAAGAGTTTGTGGTTTTAGCGGCTCCTGGGTGACCAGTATTAGATATCGATGCACCAGTGCAGGTTTACTGTATCCCTTGGACCTTCACACTGACCCTAAACACAGAAATTGCATCGGCATTGAATACAAGAGGGAAAATGCCGACTGAAGTACAAGAAGAGTGAATCTTCTAAGAGTTTGTGATTTGAGAGGCTCCTGGGAGACCTGAAATAGATTCCGATGCACCAGTGCAGGTTTACTGTGTCCCTTGGACCTTCGCATTGACCATGAAACACAGAAATCGGATCGGGATTGAATACAAGAGGCACAATGTCGACTTAAGCGCAAGAAGATAGAATCAAACCAGGGCAGGTTAACTGTATCCCTTGGACCTTCACATTGGCCATGAAACACAGAAATTGCATCGGAATTGAATACAAAAGGTACAATGCCGACTTAAGTACAAGAAGCGTGAATCTTCTAAGAGTTTGTGTTTTAGAGCCGGTCCTGGGAGATCAGAATTAGATTCCGATGCACCAATGCAGGATTACTGTATCCCTTGGACCTTCACATTGACCATGAAACATAGAATTTGCATCGGGATTGAATACAAGAGGGACAATGCCGACTTAAGTACTAGAACAATGAATCGTCTAAGAGCTTGTGCTTTGAGCGGCTCCTGGGAGACCAGTATTGGATTCCGATGCACCAGTGCAGGTGTACTGTATCCCTTGGACCTTCACATTGACCATGAAACACAGAAATCGCAACGGGATTGAATACAAAGGGCACAATGTCGACTTAAGTACAAGAAGAGATAATCTTCTAAGATTTTCAGCTTTGAGCGACTCCTGGGAGACCAGTATTAAATTCCGATGCACCAGTGCAGGTTTACTGTATCCCTTGGACCTTCACATTGACCATGAACCACACAAATAGCATCGGGCTTGAATATAAAAGGTACAATGCCGACTTAAGTACAAGAAGTGTGAAATTTCTAAGAGTTTGTGCTTAGAGCGGCTCCTGGGATTTCAGTATTTGATTCCGATGCACCAGTGCAGGTTTATTGTATCCCTTGGACCTTCACATTCACCATGAAACACAGAAATTGCATCGGGATTGAATACAAAAGGTACAATGCCGACTTAAGTACAAGATGCGTGTATCTTCTAAGAGTTTGTGTTTAGAGCCGGTCCTGGGAGATCAGAATTAGATTCCGATGCACCAATGCAGATTTACTGTATCTCTTGGACCTTCACATTGACCATGAAACATAGAATTTGCATCCGGATTGAGTACAAAAGGTACAATGCCGACTTAAGTACAAGAAGAGTGAATCGTGTAAGAGCTTGTGTTTGAGCGGTTCCTGGGAGACCAGTATTGGATTCCGATGCACCAGTGCAGGTGTACTGTATCCCTTGGACCATCACATTGACCATGAAACACAGAAATTGCTCAGGATTGAAAAAAGAAATTGACAATGCCGACTTAAGTACAAGAAGAGAGAATCTTCTAAGAGATTGTGGTTTGATCGGCTCCTGGGAGACCTGAATTAGATTCCGATGCACCAGAGCAGGTTACCTGTATCCCTTGGACCTTGACATTGACCATGAAACACAGAAATCGCAACGGTATAGAACACAAAAAGCACATTGCCGACTTAACCACAAGAAAAGTGAATCTTGTAAGAGTTCGTGCTTGGAGCGGCTCCCGGGAGACCAGTATTAGATTTCGATGCACCAGCGCAGGTTTACTGTATCCCTTGGACCTTCACATTGACCATGAAACACAGAAAATGCAACGGCATTGAATACAAAATGGACAATGCCCACTTAAGTACAAGAAGAGTCAATCTTCTAAGAGTTTGTAGTATGAGCGGCTCATGGGAGGCCAGTATTAGATACCGATGCACCAGTGCAGGTTTACTGTATCCCTTGGACCTTCACATTGACCATGAATCACAGAAATTGCATCGGGATTGAATACAAAAGGTACAATGTCGACTTATGTACAAGAAGCGTGAATCTTCTAAGAATTTGTGTTTAGAGCCGGTCCTGGGAAATCAAAATTAGATTCCGATGCACCAGTGCAGGTTAACTGTATCCCTTGGACCTCCAGATTGACCGTGAAACACAGAATTTGAATCAGGATTGAATACAAAAGGGACAATCCCGACTGAAGTACAAGAAGAGTGAATCTTCTAAGAGATTGTGCTTTCAGCGGCTCCTGGGAGACCAGTATTAGATTCCGATGCACCAGTGCAGGTTTACTGTATCTCTCGGACCTTCACATTCACTATGAAACAAAGAAATTGCATCGGGATTGAATACAAAAGGGACAATGCCGACTTAAGTACAAGAAGAGAGTATGTTCTAAGAGTTTGCGGTTAGAGCGGATACTGGGACACCAGTATTAGACACCGATGCACCAGTGTAGGTTTACTGTATCCCTTGGATCTTCACATTGACAATGAAACACAGATATCGCAATGGGATAGAATACAAACTCACAATGCTGACATAAGTACAAGAAGAGTGAATCTTCTAAGAGTTTGTGGTTTTAGCGGCTCCTGGGTGACCAGTATTAGATACCGATGCACCAGTGCAGGTTTACTGTATCCCTTGGACCTGCACACTGACCATAAACACAGAAATTGCATCGGCATTGAATACAAGAGGGAAAATGCCGACTGAAGTACAAGAAGAGTGAATCTTCTAAGAGTTTGTGATTTGAGAGGCTCCTGGGAGACCTGAAATAGGTTCCGATGCACCAGTGCAGGTTTACTGTGTCTCTTGGACCTTCGCATTGACCATGAAACACAGAAATCGGATCGGGATTGAATACAAGAGGCACAATGTCGACTTAAGCGCAAGAAGATAGAATCAAACCAGGGCAGGTTAACTGTATCCCTTGGACCTTCACATTGGCCATGAAACACAGAAATCGCAACGGGATAGAACACAAAAAGCACATTGCCGACTTAAGCACAAGAAGAGTGAATCTTCTAAGAGTTCGTGCTTGGAGAGGCTCCCGGGAGACCAGTATTAGTTTCCGATGCACCAGCACAGGTTTACTGTATCCCTTGGACCTTCACATTGACCATGAAACACAGAAATTGCATCGGAATTGAATACAAAAGGTACAATGCCGACTTAAGTACAAGAAGCGTGAATCTTCTAAGAGTTTGTGTTTAGAGCCGGTCCTGGGAGATCAGAATTAGATTCCGATGCACCAATGCAGGATTACTGTATCCCTTGGACTTTCACATTGACCATGAAACATAGAATTTGCATCGGGATTGAATACAAGAGGGACAATGCCGACTTAAGTACTAGAACAATGAATCGTCTAAGCGCTTGTGCTTTGAGCGGCTCCTGGGAGACCAGTATTGGATTCCGATGCACCAGTGCAGGTGTACTGTATCCCTTGGACCTTCACATTGACCATGAAACACAGAAATCGCAACGGTATTGAATACAAAGGGCACAATGTCGACTTAAGTACAAGAAGAGATAATCTTCTAAGATTTTCAGCTTTGAGCGACTCCTGGGAGACCAGTATTAAATTCCGATGCACCAGTGCAGGTTTACTGTATCCCTTGGACCTTCACATTGACCATGAACCACACAAATAGCATCGGGCTTGAATATAAAAGGTACAATGCCGACTTAAGTACAAGAAGTGTGAAATTTCTAAGAGTTTGTGCTTAGAGCGGCTCCTGGGATTTCAGTATTTGATTCCGATGCACCAGTGCAGGTTTATTGTATCCCTTGGACCTTCACATTCACCATGAAACACAGGAATTGCATCGGGATTGAATACAAAAGGTACTATGCCGACTTAAGTACAAGATGCGTGTATCTTCTAAGAGTTTGTGTTTGGAGCCGGTCCTGGGAGATCAGAATTAGATTCCGATGCACCAATGCAGGTTTACTGTATCTCTTGGACCTTCACATTGACCATGAAACATAGAATATGCATCGGGATTGAATACAAGAAGGACAATGCCGACTTAAGTACAAGAAGAGTGAATCGTCTAAGAGCTTGTGCTTTGAGCGGCTCCTGGGAGACCAGTATTGGATTCCGATGCACCAGTGCAGGTGTACTGTATCCCCTGGACCTTCACATTGACCATGAAACACAGAAATCGCATCGGGATTGAATAAAAAGGGCACGATGTCGACTTAAGTACAGGAAGAGATAATCTTCTAAGATTTTCAGCTTTGAGCGACTCCTGGGAGACCTGTATTAAATTCCGATGCACCAGTGCAGGTTAACTGTATCCCTTGGACCTTCACATTGACCATGAACCACACAAATAGCATCGGGCTTGAATATAAAAGGTACAATGCCGACTTAAGTACAAGAAGTGTGAAATTTCTAAGAGTTTGTGCTTAGAGCGGCTCCTGGGAAATCAATATTTGAATCCGATGCACCAGTGCAGGTTTATTGTATCCCTTGGACCTTCACATTGAACATGAAACACAGAAATTGCATCGGGATTGAATACAAAAGGTACAATGCCGACTTAAGCACAAGAAGCGTGAATCTTCTAAGAGTTTGTGTTTAGAGCCGTTTCTCAAAGATTAGAATTAGATTCCGATCCACGAATGCAGGTTTACTGTACCCCTTGAATCTTCACATTGACCATGAAACATAGAATTTGCATCGGGATTGAATATAAAATGGACAATGCCGACTTAAGTACAAGAAGAGTGAATCGTCTAAGAGCTTGTGCTTTGAGCGGCTCCTGGGAGACCAGTATTAGATTCCGATGCACAAGTGCAGGTGTACTGTATCCCTTGGACCTTCACATTGACCATTAAACACAAAAACTACATCGGGGTTGAATACAAAAGGGACAATGCCGACTTAGGTGCAAGAAGAGTGAATCTTCTAAGAGTTTGTGGTTTGAGCGGCTCCTGAGAGACCAGTATTAGATTCCGATGCAGCAGTGCAGGTTTACTGTATGCCTTGGACCTTCACATTGACCATGAAACACAGAAATTGCTTCAGGATTGAATACAAAAGGGACAATGCCGACTTAAGTACAAGAAGAGAGAATCGTCTAAGTGTTTGTGGTTTGATCGGCTCCTGGGGGACCAGTATTAGATTTCGATGCACCAGTGCAGGTGTACTGTATCCCTTGGACCTTCACATTGACCATGAAAAATAGAATTTGTATGGTGATTGATACAAAAGTGACGATGCCGACTTAAGTACAAGAAGAGTGAATCTTCTAAGAATTTGTGGTTTGAGCGACTCCAGGGAGACCAGTATTAGATTCCGCTGCACCAGTGCAGGTAAACTGTATCCCTTGGACCTTCCCATTGACCATGAAACACAGAATTTGCTTCGGGATTGAATACAGAAGGGACACTTCCGATTTAAGTACAGGAAGAGTAAATCTTCTAAGAGTTTGTGATTTGAGCGGCTCATGGGAGACCAGTTTTAGATTCCGATGGACAAGTCCAGGTTTACTGTATACCTTGGACCTTCACACTGACCACGAAACACAGAAATTGCATCGGGATTGAATACAAAAGTGAAAATGCCGACTTAAGTACAAGAAGAGTGATTCTTCTAAGAGTATGTGCTTTGAGCGGCTGCTGTAAAACCAGGATTAGACTCCGATGGACTGGTGCAGGTTTACTGTATCTATTTGACCTTCACATTGACCATGGAATCCAGAAATCGCTAGGGATTGTTTACAAAAGGGACAATGCCGACTTAAGTACAAGAAGAGTGTATCTCATGCTAGGAGTGGTACCTGGGAGACCAGTTTTAGATTCCGATGAACCAGGGCAGGTGTACTGTGTCCTTTGGACCTTCAGATTGACCATGAAACAAAGAATTTGCATCGGGATTGAATACAAAAGGGACAATCCCGACTTAAGTACAAGATGTGTGAATGTTCTAAGTGTTTGTGATTTCAGCGGCTCCTGGGAGACCAGTATTAGATTCCGATGGACCAGTGCAGGTTAACCGTATCCCTTGGACCTTCACATTGACCATTAAACACAGAAATTACATCGGGGTTGATATAATAGGGACAATGCCGACTTAAGTACATAAGGGGTGAATCTACTAAGAGGTAATGGTTTGATCGGCTCCTGGGAGACCAGTATTAGATTCCGATGCACCAGTGCAGGTTTACTGTATCCCTTGGACCTTTACATTGACCATGAAACACAGAAATTGCTTCAGGATTGAATACAAAAAATTGACAATGCCGACAGAAGTACAAGAAGAGAGAATCCTCTAAGAATTTGTGGTTTGAGCGGCTCCTGGGAGACCAGTATGAGATTCCGATGCACCAGTGCAGGTTTACTGTATCTATTTGACCTTCACATTGACCATTAAACCAAAAACTACATCGGGGTCCCATGCAAAAGGGACAATGCCGACTTAAATACAAGAAGAGTGAATCTTGTAACAGTTTGTGGTTTTATCGGCTCCAGGGTGACCAGTATTGGATTCCGATGGACAAGTGCAGGTTTACGGTAACCCTAGGACCTTCGCATTGACTGTGAAACACAGAAATCGCATCGGTATTGAATACAAGAGGCACAAAGTCGTCTTAAGTGCAAGAAGATAGAATCTTCTAAGATTTTCTGCTTTGAGCGGCACCTGGGAGGCCAGTATTAAATGTCGATGCACCAGTGCCGGTTTACTGTATCCCTTGGACCTTCACATTGACCATGAAAAACTGGATTTGTATGGGGATTGAATACAAAAGTGACAATGCCAACTTAAGTACAAGAAGAGTGAATCATCTAAGAGTTTGTGGTTAGAGCGGCTCCTGGGAGACCAGTATTAGATTCCGCTGCACCAGTGCAGGTATACTGTACTTTTTGGAGCTTCCTATTGACCATGAAACACAGAAATTGCTTCGGGATTGAATACAAAAGGGACACTGCCGATTTAAGTTTAAGAAGAGTGAATCTTCTAAGAGATTGTGATTTGAGCGGCTCATGGGAGACCAGTATTAGATTCCGATGGACCAGCCCAGGTAAACTGTATCCCTTGGACCTTCACATTGACCATGAAACACATAAACTACATCGGGGTTGAATACAAAAGGGACAATACCGACTTAGGTACAAGAAGAGTGAATCTTCTAAGAGTTTGTGGTTTGAGCGACTCCTGGGAGACCAGTATTAGATTCCGAAGCAGCAGTGCTGGTTTACTGTATGCCTTGGACCTTCACATTGACCATGAAACACAGAAATTGCTTCAGAATTGAATACAAAAAATTGACAATGCCAACTTAAGTACAAGAAGAGAGAATCTTCTAAGAGTCTCTGGTTTGATCGGCTCCTGGGAGACCAGTATTAGATTCCGACGCATCAGTGCACGTTTACTGTATACCTAGGACCTTCACATTAACCATGAAACACAGAAATTGCATCGGGATTAAATACAAGAGGCACAATGACGACATAAGTACAAGAAAATACAATCTTCAAAGATTTTCAACTTTGAGCGGCTCCTGGGAGACCAGTATTAGATTCCGATGCACCAGTGCAGGTTTACTCTATCCCTTGGACTTTCACATTGTCGATGAAACACAGAAATAGCGTCGGGATTTAATACAAATGGCAGAATGCCGTCTTAAGTACAAGAAGGGGAAATCTTCTCATTGTTTGTGGTTTGCTTTGAGCGTTTCCTGGGAGATCAGTATTGGATTCCGTTGCACTACTGCAGCTTTACTCCTTCCCTAGGACCTTCACATTGACGATGAAACATAGAAATTGCGTCGGGATTTGATACAAAAGGCACAATGCCGACTTAAGTACAAGAAGAGTAAATTTTCTCATTGCTTGTGATTTGTTTCGAGCGTTTCCTGGGAGATCAGAATTAGATTCCGATGCACTACTGGAGCTCTACTCAATCCCTCCAACATACACATCGAAGATGAAACACAGAGATTGCGTCGGGATTTAATACAAAACGCACAATGCCGACTTAAGTAGAAGGAGAGTAAATCCTCAGCTTTCCTCTAACCCTTGGATTTCACATTGACGATGAAACACAGAAATTGCGTCGGGATTTAATACAAATGGATCAATGCTGACTTAAGTACAAGAAGAGTAAATATTCACATTGTTTGTGGTTTGCTATGAGAGTTACCTGGGAGATCAGTATTAGATTCCGATGCACTACTGCAGCTTTACTCTATCCCTTGGACATTCACATTGACGATGAAACACAGAAATTGCGTCGGGATTTAATACAAAAGGCACAATGCCGACTTAAGTACAAGATGAGTAAATCTTCTCATTGCTTGTGGTTTGCTTTGAGCGTTTCCACGGAGATCAGTATTAGATTCCGATGCACTACTGCCGCTTTACTCTATCCCTTGGACATTCACATTGACGATGAAACACAGAAATTGCGTCGGGATTTAATACAAAAGGCACAAAGCCGACGTAAGTACAAGAAGAGTAATTCATCTCATAGTTTGTGGTTTGCTTTGAGCGTTTCCTGGGAGGTCAGTATTAGATTCCGATGCACTACTGCAGCTTTACTCTATCCCTTGAACTTCACAATGACGATGAAACACAGAAATTGCGTCGTTATTTAATACAAAAGGCACAATTCCGTCATAAGTAAAAGCAGATTTAATATTCTCATTGTTTGTGGTTTGCTATGAGCATTTCCTGGCGGATCAGTATTTGATTCCGGTGCACTACTGCAGCTTTACCCTATCCCTTGGACTTTCACATTGACGATGAAACACAGAAATTGCGTCGGGATTTAAAACAAAAGGCACAATGCCGATTTATGTGCAAGAAGAGTTAATCATCTCATTGTTTGTGGTTTGCTTTGGGTGGTTCCTGGACGATCAGTATTAGATTGCGATGCACTATTGCTGCTTTACTCTATCTCTTCGACCTTCACATTGACCATGAAACACAGAAATTGCGTCGGGATGTAATAGAAAAGGCACAATGCCGACTTAAGTACAGGAGGAGAAATTCTTCTCATTGTTTGTGGTTTGCTTTGAGCGTTTCTAACGAGTTCAGTATTAGATTCCGAAGCACTACTGCAGCTTTACTCTATAACTTGGACCTTCACATTGACGATGAAACACTCAAATTGCGTCGGGATTTAATACAAAAGGCATAATGCCTACTTAATTACAATAAGAGTAAATTTCTAATTGTTTGTGGTTTGCTTTGAGCGTTTCCTGGGAGATCAGTATTAGATTCCGATGCACTTTTGCAGCTTTACTCTATCCCTTGGACCTTCACATTGAAGACGAAACACAGAAATTGCTTCGGAATTCAATACAAAATGCACAATGCCGACTTAAGTGCAAGAAGAGAAGAACTCCTCATTGTATGTGGTTTGCTTTGAGTGTTTCCTGGGAGATCAGTATTAGATTCCGATGCACTACTACAGCATTACTCTATCCCTTGGAACTTCACATTGACGATGAAACACAGGAATTGCGTCGGGATTTAATACAAATGGCACAATGCCGACTTATGTACAAAATGAGTAAATCGTCTCATTGTTTGTGGTTTGCTTTGAGAGTTTCCTGGAAGATCAGTAATAGACTCCGATGCGCTACTGCTGCTTTACTCTATCCCTTCGACCTTCACATTGCCGATGAAACACAGAAATTGGGTCGGAATTTAATACAAAAGGCACAATGCCGACTTAAGTACAAGATGAGTTATTCTTCTCATTGCTAGTGGTTTGCTTTGAGCGTTTCCACGGAGATCAGTATTAGACTCCAAGCACTACTGCCGCTTTACTCTATCCCTTGGACATTTACATTGACGATGAAACACACAAATTGCGTCGGGATTTAATACAAAAGGCACAATGCCGACTTAAGTACAAGAGGTGTCTATCATCTCATTGTTTGTGATTTGCTTTTAGCGGTTCCTGCGAGATCAGTATTGGATTCCGATGCCCTACTGCAGCTTTACTCTATCCCTTGGACATTCACATTGAACATGCAACACAGAAATTGCGTCGGGATTTAGAACAATAGGCACAATTCCGACTTAATTGCAAGGTGAGAGAAACTCCTCATAGTATGTGGTGTGATTTGGGCGTTTCCTGGGAGATCAGTATTCGATTCCGATGCACTACTGCAGCTTTACTCTATCCCTTGGACGTTCGCATTGACGATGAAACACCGAAATTGCGTCGGGATTTAATACAAAAGACACATTGCTGACTTATGTACAAGAAGAGTAAATCTTCTCATAGTTTGTGGTTTGCCTTGGGCGTTTCCTGGGAGATCAGAATTTGAATCTGATTGACTACTGTAGCTTTACTCTATCCCTAGGAACTTCACATTGACGATGAAACACAGAAATTGCGTCGGGATTTAATACAAAAGGCACAATGCCGACTTAAGTACACGCAGATTAAATATTCTCTTTGTTTGTGGTTTACTATGAGCGTTTCCTGGGAGATCAGTATTAGATTCCGATGCACTACTGCAGCTTTACTCTATCCCTTTGATGTTCACATTGACGATGAAACACAGAAATTGCGTCGGGATTTAATACAAAAGCCACAATGCAGACTTCACAACTAGAGGAGTAAATCTTCTCAATGTTTGTGGTTTCTTTGAGCGTTTCCTTGGAGATCAGTATTAGATTCCGATGCACTACTGCAGCTCTACTCTATCCCTTGGACCTTAACATTGACGATTAAACACAGAAATTGCGTCGTTATTTCATACAAAAGGTACAATGCCGACTTAAGTACAAGAAGAGGCCATCCTTTCATTGTTTGTGGTTTGCTTTGAGCGTTTCCTGGGAGAACAGTATTAGATTCACATGCACTACTGCAGCTCTACTCTTTCCCTTGAACCTTCACATTGACGATGAAACACAGAAATTGCTACGGGATTGAATACAAAAGGCACAATGCTGACTTAAGTACAAGACGAGTAAATCCTTTCACTGTTTGTGGTTTGCTTTGAGCGTTTCCTGGGAGATCAGTATTAGATTCCGATGCACTACTGCAGCTTTACTCTATCCCTTTGACGTTCACATTGACGATGAAACACAGAAATTGCGTCGGGATTTAATACAAAAGCCACAATGCTGACTTCACTACTAGAGAAGTAAATCTTCTCAATGTTTGTGGTTTTCTTTGAGCGTTTCGTGGGAGATCAGTATTACATTCCGATGCACTACTGCAGCTCTACTCTATCCCTTGGACCTTCACATTGACGATAAAAACAGAAATTGCGTCGTTATTTCTTACAAAAGGCACAATGCCGACTTAAGTACAAGAAGAGTCTATCTTCTCATTGTCATGTGGTTTGCTTTGAGCGTTTCCTGGGAGAACAGTATTAGACTCCCATGCACTACTGCAGCTCTACTTTTTCCCTTGAACCTTCACATTGACGATGAAACACAGAAATTGCGTCGGGATTGAATACAAAAGGCACAATGCTGAGTTAAGTACAAGAAGAGTAAAACTTTTCACTGTTTGTGGTTTGCTTTGAGCGTTTCCTGGGAAATCAGTGTTAGATTCCGATGCACTACTGCAGCTTTACTCTATCCCATGGACCTTCACATTGACGATGAAACATATAAATTACGTCAGGTTTTATAAAAAATTCTCAATGCTGACTTAAGTACAAGAAGAATATATCTTCTCATTGTTTGTGGTTTGCTTTGAGTGTTTCCTGGGAGATAAGTATTAGATTCCGATGCACTACTGCAGCTCTCCTCTCTCTGTTGGACCTTCACATTGACGATGAAACACAGACATTGGGTCGAGATTTAATACAAAAGGTACAATGCCGACTTAAGTACAAGAAGAGGCCATCTTTTCATTGTTTGTGGTTTGCTTTGAGCGTTTCCTGGGAGAACAGTATTAGATTCACATGCACTACTGCAGCTCTACTCTTTCCCTTGAACCTTCACATTGACGATTAAACACAGAAATTGCGTCGGGATTGAATACAAAAGGCACAATGCTGACTTAAGTACAAGACGAGTAAATCCTTTCACTGTTTGTGGTTTGCTTTGAGCGTTTCCTGGGAGATCAGTATTAGATTCCGATGCACTACTGCAGCTTTACTCTATCCCTTTGGCGTTCACATTGACGATGAAACACAGAAATTGCGTCGGGATTTAATACAAAAGCCACAATGCTGACTTCACTACTAGAGAAGTAAATCTTCTCAATGTTTGTGGTTTTCTTTGAGCGTTTCGTGGGAGATCAGTATTAGATTCCGATGCACTACTGCAGCTCTACTCTATCCCTTGGACCTTCACATTGACGATAAAAACAGAAATTGCGTCGTTGTTTCTTACAAAAGGCACAATGCCGACTTAAGTACAAGAAGAGTCTATCTTCTCATTGTTATGTGGTTTGCTTTGAGCGTTTCCTGGGAGAACAGTATTAGACTCCCATGCACTACTGCAGCTCTACTTTTTCCCTTGAACCTTCACATTGACGATGAAACACAGAAATTGCGTCGGGATTGAATACAAAAGGCACAATGCTGAGTTAAGTACAAGAAGAGTAAAACTTTTCACTGTTTGTGGTTTGCTTTGAGCGTTTCCTGGGAAATCAGTGTTAGATTCCGATGCACTACTGCAGCTTTACTCTATCCCATGGACCTTCACATTGACGATGAAACATATAAATTACGTCAGGTTTTATAAAAAATTCTCAATGCTGACTTAAGTACAAGAACAATATATCTTCTCATTGTTTGTGGTTTGCTTTGAGTGTTTCCTGGGAGATAAGTATTAGATTCCGATGCACTACTGCAGCTCTCCTCTCTCTGTTGGACCTTCACATTGACGATGAAACACAGACATTGGGTCGAGATTTAATACAAAAGGCACAATGCCGACTTAAGTACATGAAGAGTATATCATCTCTTTGTTTGTGGTTTGTTTTGAGCGTTTCCTGGGAGATCAGTAATAGATTCCGATGTACTACTGCAGCTTTATGCTATCCCTTGGACCTTCACATTTACGATGAAACACAGAAATTGCGTCGGTATTTAATATAAAAAGGCACAATGCCGACATAAGTACAAGAAGAATAAATCCTCACATTGTTTGTTGTTTGCTTTGAGCGTTTCCTGGAAGATCAGTATTAGATTCCGATGAACTACTGCAGCTTTACTCTATCCCTCGTACCTTCACATTGACGATGAAACACAGAAATTGCGTCGGGATTTAATACAAAAGGCACAATGCCGACTTAAGTACACGCAGATTGATTTATCTCATTGTTTATGGTTTACTATGAGCTTTTCCTGGGAGATCAGTATTAGATTCCGATGCACTACTGCAGCTATAATCTATCCCTTGGACCCTCACATTGACGACGAAACACAGAAATTGCGTCGGGATTTAATACAGATGGCACAATGAAGATTTACGTTCAAGAAGTGTAAATCTTCTAATTGTTTGTGGTACGTTTTGAGCGTTTCCTGGGAGATCAGTATTAGATTCCGATTCACTACTGCAGCGTTTCTCTATCCCTTGGACCTTCACATTTATGATGAAACACAGAAATTGCGTCGGTATTTAATATAAAAAGGCACAATGCCGACATAAGTGCAAGAAGAATATATCCTCTCATTGTTTGTGGTTTGCGTTGAGCGTTCCCTAGAAGATCAGTATTAGATTCCGAAGAACTACTGCAGGTTCACTCTATCCCTTGTACCTTCACATTGACGATGAAACACAGAAATTGCGTCCGGATTTAATACAAAAGGCACAATGCCGACTTAAGTAAAGGCAGAGTAAATATCATCATTGTTTGTGGTTTGCTTTGAGCGTTTCCTGGGAGATCAGTATTAGATTCCAATGCACTACTGCAGCTTCACTCTATCCGTTGGACATTCACACTGACGATGAAACACCGAAATTGATTCGTGATTTAATACAAAAGGCACATTGCTGACTTAACTACACGCAGATTGAATATTCTCATTGTTTGTGGTTTACTATGAGCGTTTTCTGGGAGATCAGTATTAGATTCCGATGCACTACTGCAGCTTTACTCAATCCCTTGGACTTTCACATTGACGATGAAACACAGAAATTGCGTCAGGAGTTATTAAAAAAATGCTCATTGCCGACTTCAGTACAAGAAGAATATATCTTCTTATTGTTTGTGGTTCTCTTTGAGCATTTTCTGGGAGATAAGTATTAGATTCCGATGCACTCCTGCTGCTTTACTCTATCCCTTGGACCTTCACATTGACGATTTAACACGGAAATTGCGTCGGGATTTAATACAAAAGGCACAATGCCGCCTTATGTACAAGCAGAGTAAATATTCTCATTGATTGTGGTTTGCATTGAGCGTTTCCTGGGAGATCAGAATTAGATTCCGATGCACTACTGCAGCTTTACTCTATCCCTTGCACCTTCACATTTACAATGAAACACGGAAATTGCATCGGGATTAAATACAAAAGGCACAATGCCGTGTTAAGAACAAGATGTGTAAATCTTCTCAGTGTGTGTGGTTTGCTTAGAGCGTTTCCTGGGAGATCAGTATTAGATTCCGATGCACTACTGCAGCTTTACCCTATCCCTTGGACTTTCACATTGTCAATGACACATAGAAATTGCGTCGGGAATTAACACAAAAGGCACAATGCGAACTGAAGTACAAGCTGAATAAATATTCACATTGTTTGTGGTTGCTTTGAGCGTTTCCTGGGAGATCAGTATTAGTTTCCGATGCACTACTGTAACTTCACTCTATCCATTGGACATTCACATTGAAGAAGATACACAGAAATTGCGTCGGGATTTAATACAAGAGGCACAAGCCGACTTGAGTGCAAGAAGAGAAAAACTCCTCATAGTTTGTGGTTTGCTTTGAGCGTTTCGTGGGAGATCAGTGTTAGATTCCGATGCACTACTGCAGCCTCACTCTATCCCTTGGGGTCTCACATTGATGTGAAACACAGAAATTGCGGCGGAATTTAATACAAAATACACAAAGCTGACTTAAGTACAAGAAGAGTAAATCTTCTCAAAGTTTGTGGTTTGCTTTGAGCGTTTCCGGGGAGATCAGTATTAGATTCCAATGCACTACTGCAGCTGTACTCTATCCCTTGGACCTTCACATTGACGATCAAAAACAGAAATTGCGTCAGGATTTAATAAAAAATGCTCAATGCCGACTTAAGTACAAGATGAATAAATTTTCTCATTGTTTGTGGTATGTTTTGAGCGTTTCCTGGGAGATCAGATTTAGTTTCCGTTGCACAACTGCAGCTTTTCTCTATCCCTTGGAACTTCACATTGACGATGAAACACAGAAATAGAGTCAGGATTTAATACAAAAGGCACAATGCCGACTTAGGTACAAGAAGAGTAAAACTTCTCATTGTTTGTGGTTTGCTTTGTGCGTTTCCTGGGAGATCAGTATTAGATTCCGATGCACTTCTGTAGCTTTACTCTATCCCTTGGACCTTCACATTGACGATCAAACACAAAAATTGCGTCAGGATTTAATAAAAAATGCTCGATGCTGACTTAAGTACAAGATGAATAAATCTGCTCATTGTCTGTGGTTTGCTTTGAGCATTTCCTGGGAGATAAGTATTAGATTCCGATGCACTACTGCAGCTTAACTCTATCCCTTGGATCTTCACATTGCTGATGAAACCCAGATATTGCGTCAGGAATTAATACTAAATGCACAGTGCCAACAAGGACAAGAAGAGTAAATCTTCTCATTGTATGTGGTTTGCTTTGAGCGTTTCCTGGGAGATCAGTATTTGATTCCGATGCACTACTGCAGCTTTACTCTATCCCTTGGAACTTCACATTGACGATGAAACACAGAAATTGAGTCAGGATTTAATACAAAAGGCACCATGCCGACTTAGGTACAAGAAGAGTAAAACTCCTCATTGTTTGTGGTTTGCTTTGTGCGTTTCCTGGGAGATCAGTATTAGATTCCGATGCACTTCTGCAGCTTTACTCTATCACTTGTACCTTCACATTGACGATCAAACACAGACATTGCGTCAGGATTTAATAAAAAATGCTCGATGCCGACTTAAGTAGAAGATGAATAAATCTCCTTATTGTTTGTGGTTTGCTTTGCGCATTTCCTGGGAGATAAGTATTAGATTCCGATGCACTACTGCAGCTTTGCTCTATTTCTTGGACCTTCACATTGACGATGAAACACGGAAATTACGTCGGAATTTTAATACAAAAGGCACAATGCCGACTTAAGTACAAGAAGAGTAAATCTTCTCATTGTTTGTGGTTTGCTTTGTGCGTTTCCTGGGAGATCAGTATTAGATTCCGATGCACTTCTGCAGCTTTACTCTATCACTTGTACCTTCACATTGACGATCAAACACAGACATTGCGTCAGGATTTAATAAAAAATGCTCGATGACGACTTAAGTAGAAGATGAATAAATCTCCTTATTGTTTGTGGTTTGCTTTGCGCATTTCCTGGGAGATAAGTATTAGATTCCGA
Organism: Schistocerca piceifrons; assembly: GCF_021461385.2. Taxonomy (NCBI): domain Eukaryota; kingdom Metazoa; phylum Arthropoda; class Insecta; order Orthoptera; family Acrididae; genus Schistocerca; species Schistocerca piceifrons. Next base: position 1,122,328,043 of record NC_060139.1, on the reverse strand, counting down.
TGCACTACTGCAGCTTTACTCTATCCCTTGGACCTTCACATTGACGATCAAAGACAGAAACTGCGTCAGGATTTAATAAAAAATGCTCAGTGCCGACTTAAGTACAAGATGAATAAATTTTCTCATTGTTTGTGGTAGGTTTCGAGCGTTTCCTGGGAGATCAGTTTTAGATTCCGTTGCACTACTGCAGCTTCTCTCTATCCCTTGGAACTTCACATTGACGATGAAACACAGAAATTGAGTCAGGATTTAATACAAAAGGCACAATGCCGACTTAGGTACAAGAAGAGTAAAACTCCTCATTGTTTGTGGTTTGCTTTGTGCGTTTCCTGGGAGATCAGTATTAGATTCCGATGCACTTCTGCAGCTTTACTCTATCACTTGTACCTTCACATTGACGATCAAACACAGACATTGCGTCAGGATTTAATAAAAAATGCTCGATGCCGACTTAAGTAGAAGATGAATAAATCTCCTTATTGTTTGTGGTTTGCTTTGCGCATTTCCTGGGAGATAAGTATTAGATTCCGATGCACTACTGCAGCTTTGCTCTATTTCTTGGACCTTCACATTGACGATGAAACACGGAAATTACGTCGGAATTTTAATACAAAAGGCACAATGCCGACTTAAGTACAAGAAGAGTAAATCTTCTCATTGTTTGTGGTTTGCTTTGAGCATTTCCTCGGAGATGAGTATTAGATTCCGATGCACTACTGCAGTTTAACTCTATCCCTTGGATCTTCACATTGCTGATGAAACCCAGATATTGCGTCAGGAATTAATACTAAATGCACAGTGCCAACAAGGACAAGAAGAGTAAATCTTCTCATTGTATGTGGTTTGCTTTGAGCGCTTCCTGGGAGATCAGTGTTAGATTCCGATGCACTACTGCAGCTTTACTCCATCCCTTGGACCTTCACATTGACGATGAAACACAGAAATTGCGTCGGTATTTAATACAAAAGGCACAATGCCGACCATTGTACAAGCAGAGTATATATTCTAATTGTTTGTGGTTTGCTTTGAGCTTATCCAGGGTGATCAGTATTAGATTCCGTTGCACTACTGGAGCTTTACTCTATCCCTTGGACCATCAAATTGGCGATGATACACGGAAAGTGCGTCGGGATATAATACAAAAGGAACAATGCCGACTTATGTACAAGCAGAGTAAATATTCTCATTGTTTGTGGTTTGCATTGAGCGTTTCCTGGGAGATCAGTATTTGATTCCGATGCACTACTGCAGCTTTACTCTATCCCTTGGACTTTCACATTGTCGATGAAACATAGAAGTTGCGTTGGGATTTAATACAAAAGGCACAACGCTGACTTAAGTACATGCAGATTGAATATTCTCATTGTTTGTGGTTTTCTATGAGCGTTTCCTGGGAGATCAGTATTAGATTCCGATGCACTACTGCAGCTTTACTCTATCCTTTGGACCTTCACATTGACGATCAAACACCGAAATTGCGTCAGGATTAAATATAAAATGCTCAATGCCGACTTAAGTACAAGATGAATAAATTTTCTCATTGTTTGTGGTATGTTTTGAGCGTTTCCTGGGAGATCAGTATGAGATTCCGATGCACTACTGCAGCTTTACTCTATCCTTTGGACCTTCACATTGACGATCAAACACAGAAATTGCGTCAGGATTTAATAAAAAATGCTCAATGCCTACTTAAGTACAAGATGAATAAATTTTCTCATTGTTTGTGGTATGTTTTGAGCGTTTCCTGGGAGATCAGTTTTAGATTCCGATGCACTACTGCAGCTTTTCGCTATCCCTTGGAACTTCACATTGACGATGAATCACAGGAATTGCGTCGGGATTTAATACAAAAGACACAAAGCCGACTTAAGTACAAGAGGAGTAAATCTTCTCATAGTTTGTGTTTTGCTTTGAGCGTTTCCTGGAAGATCGGTATTAGATTCCGATGAACTACTGCAGCTTTACTCTATCCCTCGTACCTTCACATTGACGATGAAACACAGAAATTGCGTCGGGATTTAATACAAAAGGCACAATGCCGACTTAAGTACACGCAGATTGATTTATCTCATTGTTTATGGTTTACTATGAGCGTTTCCTGGGAGATCAGTATTAGATTCCGATGCACTACTGCAGCTTTAATCTATCCCTTGGACCCTCACATTGACGACGAAACACAGAAATTGCGTCGGGATTTAATACAGATGGCACAATGAAGATTTACGTTCAAGAAGTGTAAATCTTCTAATTGTTTGTGGTACGTTTTGAGCGTTTCCTGGGAGATCAGTATTAGATTCCGATTCACTACTGCAGCGTTTCTCTATCCCTTGGACCTTCACATTTATGATGAAACACAGAAATTGCGTCGGTATTTAATATAAAAAGGCACAATGCCGACATAAGTACAAGAAGAATATATCCTCTCATTGTTTGTGGTTTGCGTTGAGCGTTTCCTAGAAGATCAGTATTAGATTCCGATGAACTACTGCAGGTTCACTCTATCCCTTGTACCTTCACATTGACGATGAAACACAGAAATTGCGTCCGGATTTAATACAAAAGGCACAATGCCGACTTAAGTAAAGGCAGAGTAAATATCATCATTGTTTGTGGTTTGCTTTGAGCGTTTCCTGGGAGATCAGTATTAGATTCCAATGCACTACTGCAGCTTCACTCTATCCGTTGGACATTCACACTGACGATGAAACACCGAAATTGATTCGTGATTTTATACAAAAGGCACATTGCTGACTTAACTACACGCAGATTGAATATTCTCATTGTTTGTGGTTTACTATGAGCGTTTCCTGGGAGATCAGTATTAGATTCCGATGCACTACTGCAGCTTTACTCTATCCCTTGGACCTTCACATTGACGATGAAACACAGAAATTGCGTCAGGAGTTATTAAAAAAATGCTCATTGCCGACTTCAGTACAAGAAGAATATATCTTCTTATTGTTTGTGGTTCTCTTTGAGCATTTTCAGGGAGATAAGTATTAGATTCCGATGCACTGCTGCTGCTTTACTCTATCCCTTGGACCTTCACATTGACGATTTAACACGGAAATTGCGTCGGGATTTAATACAAAAGGCACAATGCCGACTTATGTACAAGCAGAGTAAATATTCTCATTGATTGTGGTTTGCATTGAGCGTTTCCTGGGAGATCAGAATTAGATTCCGATGCACTACTGCAGCTTTACTCTATCCCTTGCACCTTCACATTTACAATGAAACGCGGAAATTGCATCGGGATTAAATACAAAAGGCACAATGCCGTCTTAAGAACAAGATGTGTAAATCTTCTCAGTGTGTGTGGTTTGCTTAGAGCGTTTCCTGGGAGATCAGTATTAGATTCCGATGCACTACTGCAGCTTTACCCTATCCCTTGGACTTTCACATTGTCAATGACACATAGAAATTGCGTCGGGAATTAACACAAAAGGCACAATGCGAACTGAAGTACAAGCTGAATAAATATTCACATTGTTTGTGGTTGCTTTGAGCGTTTCCTGGGAGATCAGTATTAGTTTCCGATGCACTACTGTAACTTCACTCTATCCATTGGACATTCACATTGAAGAAGATACACAGAAATTGCGTCGGGATTTAATACAAGAGGCTCAAGCCGACTTGAGTGCAAGAAGAGAAAAACTCCTCATAGTTTGTGGTTTGCTTTGACCGTTTCGTGGGAGATCAGTGTTAGATTCCGATGCACTACTGCAGCCTCACTCTATCCCTTGGGGTCTCACATTGATGTGAAACACAGAAATTGCGGCGGAATTTAATACAAAATACACAAAGCTGACTTAAATACAAGAAGAGTAAATCTTCTCAAAGTTTGTGGTTTGCTTTGAGCGTTTCCGGGGAGATCAGTATCAGATTCCAATGCACTACTGCAGCTGTACTCTATCCCTTGGACCTTCACATTGACGATCAAACACAGAAATTGCGTCAGGATTTAATAAAAAATGCTCAATGCCGACTTAAGTACAAGATGAATAAATTTTCTCATTGTTTGTGGTATGTTTTGAGCGTTTCCTGGGAGATCAGATTTAGTTTCCGTTGCACAACTGCAGCTTTTCTCTATCCCTTGGAACTTCACATTGACGATGAAACACAGAAATAGAGTCAGGATTTAATACAAAAGGCACAATGCCGACTTAGGTACAAGAAGAGTAAAACTTCTCATTGTTTGTGGTTTGCTTTGTGCGTTTCCTGGGAGATCAGTATTAGATTCCGATGCACTTCTGTAGCTTTACTCTATCCCTTGGACCTTCACATTGACGATCAAACACAAAAATTGCGTCAGGATTTAATAAAAAATGCTCGATGCTGACTTAAGTACAAGATGAATAAATCTGCTCATTGTCTGTGGTTTGCTTTGAGCATTTCCTGGGAGATAAGTATTAGATTCCGATGCACTACTGCAGCTTAACTCTATCCCATGGATCTTCACATTGCTGATGAAACCCAGATATGGCGTCAGGAATTAATACTAAATGCACAGTGCCAACAAGGACAAGAAGAGTAAATCTTCTCATTGTATGTGGTTTGCTTTGAGCGCTTCCTGGGAGATCAGTATTTGATTCCGATGCACTACTGCAGCTTTACTCTATCCCTTGGAACTTCACATTGACGATGAAACACAGAAATTGAGTCAGGATTTAATACAAAAGGCACAATGCCGACTTAGGTACAAGAAGAGTAAAACTCCTCATTGTTTGTGGTTTGCTTTGTGCGTTTCCTGGGAGATCAGTATTAGATTCCGATGCACTTCTGCAGCTTTACTCTATCACTTGTACCTTCACATTGACGATCAAACACAGACATTGCGTCAGGATTTAATAAAAAATGCTCGATGCCGACTTAAGTAGAAGATGAATAAATCTCCTTATTGTTTGTGGTTTGCTTTGCGCATTTCCTGGGAGATAAGTATTAGATTCCGATGCACTACTGCAGCTTTGCTCTATTTCTTGGACCTTCACATAGACGATGAAACACGGAAATTACGTCGGAATTTTAATACAAAAGGCACAATGCCGACTTAAGTACAAGAAGAGTAAATCTTCTCATTGTTTGTGGTTTGCTTTGAGCATTTCCTGGGAGATGAGTATTAGATTCCGATGCACTACTGCAGCTTAACTCTATCCCTTGGATCTTCACATTGCTGATGAAACCCAGATATTGCGTCAGGAATTAATACTAAATGCACAGTGCCAACAAGGACAAGAAGAGTAAATCTTCTCATTGTATGTGGTTTGCTTTGAGCGCTTCCTGGGAGATCAGTATTAGATTCCGATGCACTACTGCAGCTTTACTCCATCCCTTGGACCTTCACATTGACGATGAAACACAGAAATTGCGTCGGTATTTAATACAAAAGGCACAATGCCGACCATTGTACAAGCAGAGTATATATTCTAATTGTTTGTGGTTTGCTTTGAGCTTATCCAGGGTGATCAGTATTAGATTCCGTTGCACTACTGCAGCTTTACTCTATCCCTTGGACCATCAAATTGGCGATGATACACGGAAAGTGCGTCGGGATTTAATACAAAAGGAACAATGCCGACTTATGTACAAGCAGAGTAAATATTCTCATTGTTTGTGGTTTGCCTTGAGCGTTTCCTGGGAGATCAGTATTTGATTCCGATGCACTACTGCAGCTTTACTCTATCCCTTGGACTTTCACATTGTCGATGAAACATAGAAGTTGCGTTGGGATTTAATACAAAAGGCACAACGCTGACTTAAGTACATGCAGATTGAATATTCTCATTGTTTGTGGTTTTCTATGAGCGTTTCCTGGGAGATCAGTATTAGATTCCGATGCACTACTGCAGCCTTACTCTATCCCTTAGACTTTCACATTGATGTGAAACACAGAAATTGCGGCGGGATTTAATACAAAATACACAAAGCTGACTTAAGTACAAGAAGAGTAAATCTTCTCAAAGTTTGTGGTTTGCTTTGAGCGTTTCCGGGGAGATCAGTATTAGATTCCGATGCACTACTGCAGGTGTCTTCTATCCCTTGGAACTTCACATTGACGATGAAACACAGAATTTGCGTCGGGATTTAATACAAAAGGCACAATGCTGACTTAAGTACATGCAGATTGAATATTCTCATTGTTTGTGGTTTTCTATGAGCGTTTCCTGGGAGATCAGTATTAGATTCCGATGCACTACTGCAGCTTTACTCTATCCTTTGGACCTTCACATTGACGATCAAACACCGAAATTGCGTCAGGATTAAATAAAAAATGCTCAATGCCGACTTAAGTACAAGATGAATAAATTTTCTCATTGTTTGTGGTATGTTTTGAGCGTTTCCTGGGAGATCAGTATGAGATTCCGATGCACTACTGCAGCTTTACTCTATCCTTTGGACCTTCACATTGACGATCAAACACAGAAATTGCGTCAGGATTTAATAAAAAATGCTCAATGCCTACTTAAGTACAAGATGAATAAATTTTCTCATTGTTTGTGGTATGTTTTGAGCGTTTCCTGGGAGATGAGTATTAGATTCCGATGCACTACTGCAGCTTTACTCCATCCCTTGCACCTTCACATTGTCGATGAAACACAAAAATTGCGTCGGGACTTAATACAAAACCAGAATGATGACTTAAGTACAAGAATAGTAAATCTTCTCATTGTTTCTGGTTTGCATTGACCGTTCCCAGGGAGTTAAGTATTTGATTCCTATGCACTTCTGCAGCTTTACTCTATCCCTTGGACGTTCACCTTGACGATGAAACACAGAAATAGCGTCTGGATTTATTACTAAATTCATAATGCCGACTTCAGTACAAGAAGAGTAAATCTTCTCATTGTTTGTGGTTTGCTTTGAGCTTTTCCTGGGAGATCAGTATTAGTTTCCGAAGCACTACTGCAGCTTTACTCTATCCCTTGGACCTTCAGACTGACGATGAAACGCAGAAATTGCGACGGGACTTAATACAAAAGGCTCAATGACGACTTAAGTACAAGAAGAGTAAATCTTCACATAGTTTGTTGTTTGCATTGAGCGTTTACTGGGAGACCAGTATTAGATTCCGATGCACTACTGCAGCTTTACTTTATCCCTTGGACCTCCACAGTGACGATGAAACACAGAAATTGCGTCGGGATTTAATACAAAAAGCACAATGCCGAATTAAGTACGAGAAGAGTAAATCTTCTCATTGTTTGTTGTTTGCATTGAGCGTTTGCTGGGAGATCAGTATTAACTTCCGGTGCACTACTGCAGCTTTACTATATCCTTTGGACCTTCACAATGACGATGAAACACAGAGATTGCGTCGGGATTGAATACAAATGGCACAATGCCGACTTAAGTACAAGAAGAATAATACTTCTCATTGTTTCTGGTCTGATTTGAGTGTTTCCTGGGAGATCAGTACTAGATTCCGATGCACTACTGCAGCTTTCCTCTATCCCTTGGACCTTCACATTGACGATGAAACATAGAAATTGCGTTGGGATTTAATACAAAAGGCACAATGCCAACTTAAGTACAAGAAGAGTAAGTCTTTTTATTGTTTGTGGTTTGCTTTGGTCGTTTCTGGGAGATCAGTATTAAATTCCGATGTACTACTGCAGCTTTACTGTATCCCTTGGACCTTCACATTGACGATGAAACACAGAAATAGCGTCGTTATTTAATACAAAAGGCCTAATGCCGCCTTTAGTACAAGAGGAGTAAATATTCTCATTGTTTGGTTTGCTTTGAGCGTTTCCTGGTAGATCAGTATTAGATTCCGGTGCACTACTGCAGCTTTACTCTATCCCTAGGATCTTCACATTGACGATGAAACACAGAAATTGTGTCCGGATTTAATACAAAAGGCAACATGCCGACTTAAGTACAAGAAGAGTATATCATGTCAATGTTTGTGGTTTTCTTTGAGCGTTTCCCGGAGATCAGTATTAGATTCCGATGCACTACTGCAGCTTTACTCTATCCCTTGGACTTTCACATTGTCGATGAAACACAGAAATAGCGTCGGGATTTAATACAAATGGCACAATGCCGACTTAAGTACAAGAAGAGTAAATTTTCTCATTGTTTGTGGTTTGCTTCGAGCGTTTCCTGGGAGATCAGAATTAGATTCCGATGCACTACTGGAGCTTTACTCAATCCCTCCGACATACACATCGAAGATGAAACACAGAGATTGCGTCAAGATTTAATACAAAACGCACAATGCCGACTTAAGTACAAGGAGAGTAAATCCTCAGCTTTCCTCTAACCCTTGGATTTCACATTGACGATGAAACACAGAAATTGCTTCGGGATTTAATACAAATGGATCAATGCTGACTTAAGTACAAGAAGAGTAAATATTCACATTGTTTGTGGTTTGCTATGAGAGTTTCCTGGGAGATCAGTATTAGATTAAGATTCACTACTGCAGCTTAATTCTATCCCTTGGACATTCACATTAACGAAGACAGACAGAAATTGGATTGGGATGTAATTCAAAGGGCACAATGCCGACTTAAGTACAAGAAGAGTAAATCTTCTCAATGTTTGTGGTTTGCTTTGAGCGTTTCCTGGGAGATCAGTATTAGATGCAGCTGCACTACTGCAGTTTACTCCATTCCTTGGACCTCCACATTGACGATGAAACACAGAAATTGCGTCGGGATTTAATATAAACGGCACAATGCCGATATATGTACAAGAAGAGTAAATTTTCTCATTGTTTGTGGTTTGCTTTGAGCGTTTCCTGGGAGAATAGAATTAGATTCCGATGCGCTACTGCAGCTTTACTCTATCCTTAGGACCTTCACATTGACGATGAAACACAGAAATTGCGTCGGGATTTAATACAAAAGGCACAATGCCGACTTAAGTACAAGAAGAGTAAATATTCACATTGTTTGTGGTTTGCTATGAGAGTTTCCTGGGAGATCAGTATTAGATTCCGATGCACTACTGCAGCTTAATTCTATCCCTTGGACCTTCACATTGACGAAAACAGACAGAAATTGGGTTGGGATGTAATTCAAAAGGCACAATGCCGACTTATGTACAAGAAGAGTAAATCTTCTCAATGTTTGTGGTTTGCTTTGAGCGTTTCCTGGGAGATCAGTATCAGATTCCGATGCACAACTGCAGTATACTCCATTTCTTGGACCTCCACATTGACGATGAAACACAGAAATTGCGTCGGTATTTAATACAAAAGGCACAATGCCAATATATGTACAAGAAGAGTAAATCTTCTCATTGTTTGTGATTTGCTTAGAGCGTTTCCTGGGAGAATAGAATTAGATTCCGATACACTACTGCAGCTTTACTCAATCCCTCCGACATTCACATCGAACATGAAACACAGAGATTGCGTCGGGATTTAAAACAAAAGGCACAATGCCGACATAAGTACAAGAAGAGTAAATCTTCCCTTTGATTGTGGCTTGTTTTGAGCGTTTCCTGGGAGATCAGTATTAGATTCCGATGCACTACTGCAGATTTACTCTATCCATTGGACTTTCACATTGACGAAGAAACAAGGAAATTGCGTCGGGATTTAATACAAAAGGCACAATGCCGACTTAAGTACTAGAAGAGTCAATCTCCTCATAGTTTGTGGTTTGCTTTGAGCATTTCCCGGGAGATCAGTATTAGTTTCCGATGCAACACTGCAGATATACTATATCTCTTGCACCATTGCATTGCCGATGAAACACTGGAATTGTGTCGGGATTTAATACAAAAGTTATAATGCCGAAATAAGTACAGGAAGAGTAAATCTTCTCATTGTTGGTGGTTTGCTTTGAGCGTCTCCTGGGAGATCAGCATTAGAATCCGATGCACTACTTCAGCTTTGCTCTATCCTTTGGACCTTCACATTGACGATGACACACAGAAATTGCGTCCGGATTTAACACAAAAAGCACAATGCCGACATAAGTACAAGTAGGGTAAATATCCTCATTGTTTGTGGTTTGCTTTGAGCGTGTCCTGGGAGATCAGTATTAGATTCCAATGAACTACTGCAGCTTTACTCTATCCCTTGGACGTTCACATTGACGATGAAAGAAAGTAATTGCGTCGGGATTTAATACAAAAGGCACAATGTCGATTTAAGTACAAGAATAGTAAATCTTCTGATTGTCTGTGATTTGCTATGGGCGTTTCCTGGGAGATCACTATGAGATTCCGTTGCACTACAGCAGCATTACTCTATCCCTTGTACCTTCACATTGACGATGAAACACAGATATTGCGTTGGGAATTAATACGAAAGACACAATGCCGACTTATGTAGAACAAAAGAAAATCTTTTCATTGCATGTGGTTTACTTTGAGCGTTTCCTGCGAGATCAGTATTAGATTCTGATGCACTACTGCAGCTTTACTCTATCGCTTGGACCTTCACATTGACGATGAAATACAGAAATTGCGTCGGGATTTAATACATAAGGCACAATGCCGACTTAAGTACAAGAAGAGTAAATATTCTCATTGTCTGTGATTTGCTTTGAGCGTTTCCTGGGAGACAGTATTAGATTTCGATGCACTACTGCAGCTTTACTCTATCCCTTGGACCTTCACATTGACGATGAAACATAGAATTTTCGTCGGGATTTAATACAAAAGGCACAATGCCGACTTAAGTACAAGAAGAGTCAATCTTCTCATTGTTTGTGGTTTGCTGTGAGCGTTTCCCGTCAGATCAGTATTAGATTCCGATGCAGTACTGCAGCTCTACTCTAATACTTGGACCTTCACATTGACGATGAAACACAGAAATTGCGTTGGGATTTAATAAAAAACGCACTATGCGGACTTAAGGACAAGAAGAGTAAGTGTTCTTATGTTAGTGGTTTGCTTTGAGCGTTTCCTGTGAGATCAGTATTAGATTCTGATGCACTACTGTTGCTTTACTCTATCGCCTGAACTTTCACATTGACGATGAAACACAAATATTGCGTCGAGATTTAATACAAAAGGCACAATGCCGACATAAGTACAAGAAGAGTAAATCTTCTGATTGTCTGTGATTTGCTTTGAACGTTTCCTGGGAGATCACTATTAGATTCCGTTGCACTACTGCAGCTTTACTCTTTCCCTTGGACCTTCACATAGACCATGAAACACAGAAATGGGGTCGGGATTTAATACAAAAGACATAATGCCGACTTAAGGACAAGAAGAGTAAATCTTCTTATTGTTTGTGGTTTGCTTCGAGCGTTTCGTGGGATGTCAGTATTAGATTCCGATGCACTACTGCAGCTTTACTCTATCTATTGGACCTTCACATTGACGACCAAACTCAGATATTGCGTCAGGATTTAATATAAAAGGCACAGTGCCGACATAAGTACAAGAAGAGTAAATCGTTTCATTGTTTGTGGTTTTCTTTGAGCGATTCCTGGGAGATCAGTATTAGATTCCGATGCACTACTGCAGCCTTACTCTATCCCTTGGACCTTCACATTGACTATGAAACAGAGAAATTGCGTCGGGATTTAATACAAAAGGAACAATGCCGACTTAAGTACAAGAAGAGTCAATCTTCTCATTGTTTTTGTTTTGCTTTGAGCATTTAGTGGGAGATCCGTATTTGATTCCGATGCACTGCTGCAGGTTAACTAAATCCCTTAGGCCTTCACATTGACAATGAGACACAGAAATCGCGTCGGGATTTAACACATAAGGCACTATGCCGGCTCAAGTTCAAGAAGAGTAAATCTTCAGATTGTCTGTGATTTGCATTGAGCGTTTCCTGGGAGATCAGTATTAGATTCCGATGCACTACTGCAGCTTTACTCTACCCCCTTGGAGCTTCAAATTGACGATGAAACACAAAATTAGCGTCGGGATTTAATACAAAATGCACAATGCAGACTTAAGTACAAGAATAATCAACCTGCTCATTGTTTGTGGTTTGCTTTCAGCGTTTCCCATCAGATCCGTATTAGATTCCGATGCAATACTGCAGCTTTACTCTATCTCTTGGACCTTCACATTGACGATGAAACACAGAATTTGCGTCGGGATTTGTTACAAAAGGCACAATGCAGACTTAAGTACAAGAAGAGTAAATCTTCATATTGTTTGTCGTTTGCTTTGAGCGTTTCCTGGGAGATCAGTATTAGATACCGATGCAATACTGCAACTTTTCTCTATCCCCTGGACCTTCACATTGACGATGAAACACAGAAATTGCGACGGGATTTAAAACAAAAGCTACAATACAGACTTAAGTACAGGAAGAGGGTATCTTCTTATGTTAGTGGTTTGCTTTGAGAGTATCCTGTGAGTTCAGTTTTAGATTCCGATGCTCTACTCCAGCTTTACTCTAGTTATTGGACATTCGCATTGACGATGAAACACAGAAATTGCGTCGGGATTTAATACAGGAGGCACAATGCCGGCTTAAGTACAAGAAGAGTCAATCTTCGCATTGTTTGTGGTTTGCTTTGAGCGTTTCCCGGGAGATCAGTATTATATTCCGATGCACTACTGCAGATTTACTCTATCCCTTGATCTTTCACATTGACGATGAAACACAGAAATTGCGTCGTGATATATTACAAAAGGCACAATGCCGACTTCAGTACAAGAAGAGTAAATCTTCTCATTGATTGTGGTTTGCTTTGAGCGTTTCCAGGGAGATCAGTATTAGATTCCGATGTACTACTGCAGCTTTACATTATCCCTTGGACCGTCACATGGACGATGAAATACAGAATTTGCGTCGGGAGTTAATACAAAAGGCACAATGCCGATTTAAGTACAGGAAGAGTAAATCACCTCATTGTTTGTGGTTTGCATTGAGCGTTTCCTGGGAGATCAGTATTAGATTCCGATGCACTACTGTAGCTTTTCTCCATCCCTTGGAGCTTCACATTGACGATGAAACACCGAAATTTCGTCTGGATTTAATACAGAAGGCACAATGCCGTCTTAAGTACAAGAAGAGTCAATCTTCGCAATGTTTGTTGTTTCCTTTGAGCGTTTCCCAGGAGATAAGTATTATATTCCGATGCACTACTGCAGCTTTACTCTATTTCTGGGACCTTCACATCGACGATGAAACACAGAAATTGCGTCGGTATTAAATACAAAAGGCACAATGCCGACATAAGTACAAAAAGAGTAAATCATCTCATTGCCTGTGGTTTGCATTGAGCGTGTCCTGGGACATCAGTATTAGTTTCCGATGCACTACTGCAGCTTTACTGTATCCCGTTGACGATCACATTGACGAAGAAACACAGAAATTGCGTTTTGATTTAATATATAAGGCACAACCCCGACTTAAGTACAACAAGAGTAAATCTTCTCATTGTTTGTGGTTAGCTTTGGGCGTTTCCTGCGTGGTCAGTATTAGATTCCGATGCACTACTGCAGCTTTACGGTATCCCTTGGACCTTCACACTGACGTTGAAACACAGAAATTGTGCCGGGATTTAATACAAAATACACAATTCCAACTTAAGTACAAGAAGAGTAAATCTTATAATTGTTTGTGCTTTGGTTTGAGCGTTTCATGGGAGATCAGTATTACATTCCAATGCACTACTGCAGCTTTACTCTATCCCTTGAACTTTCACATTGACGATGAAACACCGAAATTGCGTCTGGAATTAATACAGAAGGCACAATGCCGACTTAAGTACAAGAAGAGTCAATCTTCGCATTGTTTGTGGTTTGCTTTGAGCGTTTCCCGGGAGATCAGTATTATATTCCGATGCACTACTGCAGATTTACTCTATCCCTTGATCTTTCACATTGACGATGAAACACAGAAATTGCGTCGTGATATATTACAAAAGGCACAATGCCGACTATAGTACAAGAAGAGTAAATCTTCTCATTGATTGTGGTTTGCTTTGAGCGTTTCCTGGGAGATCAGTTCAGATTCCGATGTACTACTGCAGCTTTACATTATCCCTTGGACCGTCACATGGACGATGAAATACAGAAATTGCGTCGAGAGTTAATACAAAAGGCACAATGCCGATTTAAGTACAAGAAGAGTAAATCACCTCATTGTTTGTGGTTTGCTTTAAGCGTTTCCTGGGAGATCAGTATTAGATTCCGATGCACTACTGCAGCTATACTCCACCCCTTGGAGCTTCACATTGACGATGAAACACCGAAATTTCGTCTGGATTTAATACAGAAGGCACAATGCCGACTTAAGTACAAGATGAGTCAATCTTCGCATTGTTTGTTGTTTGCTCTGAGCGTTTCGCAGGAGATAAGTATTATATTCCGATGCACTACTGCAGCTTTACTCTATTTCTGGGACCTTCACATCGACGACGAAACACAGAAATTGCATCGGTATTAAATACAAAAGGAACAATGCCGACTTAAGTACAAGAAGAGTAAATCTTCTCATTGTTTGTGGTTTGCTTTGTGCGTTTCCTGCGTGGTCAGTATTAGATTCCGATGCACTACTGCAGCTTTACGCTATCCCTTGGACCCTCACACTGACGTTGAAACACAGAAATTGTGCCGGGATTTAATACAAAATACACAATTCCAACTTAAGTACAAGAAGAGGAAATCTTATCATTGTTTGTGGTTTGCTTTGAGCGTTTCATGGGAGATCAGTATTAGATTCCGATGCACTACTGCAGCTTTACTCTATCCCTTGAACTTTGACATTGACGATGAAACACAGAAATTGCGTCGGGATTTAATACAGAACGCACAATGCCGCCTTAAGTACATGAAGAGTAAATCTTCTAATTGTTTGTGTTTTGCTTTGAGCGTTTCATCTGTGATCTGTATTATATTCCGATGCACTACTGCAGCTTTACACTATTCCTTGGACATTCACATTCACGATGACACGCAGCAATTGCGTCGTGGTATATTACAAAATGCCCAATGCCGACTGTAGTACAAGACGAGTAAATCTTCTCATTGTTTGTGGTTTGCTTTGCGCGTTTCCTGGGAGATTAGTATTAGATTCCGATGCACTACCGCAGCTTTACATTATCCCTTGGGCCGTCACATGGACGATGAAACACAGAACTTGCGTCGGTATTTAATACAAAATTCACAATGCCGGCTTAAATACAAGAAGAGTAAATCTTCCCATTGTTTGTGCCTTGCTTTGAGCGTTTCCTGGGAGATCAGTATTAGATTCCGATGCACTACTGCAGCTTCAGTCTATCCTTTGTCCTTCCCATTGATGATGAAACACAGAAATTGCGTCGGGATTTAATACAAAAGGCACAATGACGACTTAAGTACAAGAAGAGTAAATCTTCTCATTGTTTGTGGTTTGCTTCGAGGGTTTCCTGGGATGTCAGTGTTGGATTCCGATGCACTACTGCAGCATTACTCTATCCCTTGGACCTTCACATTGACGATGAAACACAGAAATTGCGTCGGGATTTAATACATAATGCACAATGCCGACTTAAGTACAAGAAGAGTAAATCTTCCCATTGTCTGTGGTTTGCTTTGAGCATTTCCGGGGAGATCAGTATTAGATTCCGATCCACTACTGCAGCTTAACTCTATCCCTTTGACCGTCACATTGACGATGAAACACAGAAATTTCATCGGGATTTTATACAGAAGGCACAATGCCGACTTAAGTACAAGAAGAGTCAATCTTCTCATTGTTTGTGGTTTGCTTTGTGCGTTTCCTGGGAGATCAGTATTATTTTCCGATGTACTACTGCAGCTTTACTCTATACCTGGGACCTTCACATGATCGATGAAACACAGAAATTGTGTCGGTATTAAATACAATATTCACAATGCCGACTTAAGTACGAGATGAGTAGTTCTTTTAAATGATGTTAATTTGCTTTGAGCGTTTCATGGGAGATCAGTGTTAGATTCCGATGCAGTACTGCAGCTTTACTCTAACCCTTGAAGTTTCACATTGACGATGAAACACAAAGATTGCGTCGGGATTTAATACAAAAGGCACAATGCCGCCTTAAGTACAAGAAGAGTAAATCTTCTCATTGTGTTATGGTTTGCTTTGAGTGTTTCATGGGAGATCAGTAATAGTTTCCGAAGCACTACTGTAGCTTTACTCTATCCCTTGGACCTTCACATTGACGATGAAGCACAGAAATTGCGTCGGGATATTATACAAAAGGCGCAACGCCGACTTAAGTATATGAAGAGAAAATCTTCTCATTATCTGTGGTTTGCTTTGAGCGTTTCCTGGGAGATCAGTATTAGATTCCGATGCACTACTGCAGCTTTACTCTATCCCTTGGAGCTTCACATTGACGATGAAACACAGAAATTGCGTCGGGATTTAATACCAAAGGCACAATGCCGACTTAAGTACAAGAAGAGTAAAACGCCTCATAGTTTGTGGTTTGCTTTGAGCGTTTCCTGGGGACCAGTATTAGATTCCGATGCACTACTGCAGCTTTACTCTATCCCTTGGAGCTTCACATTGACGATGAAACACAGAAATTGCGTCTGGATTTAATACAGAAGGAACAATGCCGACTTAAGTACAAGAAGAGTAAATCTTCGGATTGTTTGTGGTTTGCTTTGAGCGTTTCCCGGGAGATCAGTATTATATTCCGATGCAGTACTGCAGCTTTACTCCATCTCTGGGACCTTCACATCGACGATGAAAAACAGAAACTGCGTCGGTATTAAATACAAAATTCACAATGCCGACTTAAGTACAAGAAGAGTAAATCTTATCACTGTTTTTGGTTTGCTTTGAGCGTTTCATGGGAGATCGGTATTAGATTCCGATGCACTACTGCAGCTTTACTCTATCCCTTGGACCTTCACATTGGCTATGAAACACAGAAATTGCGTCGGGATTTAATACAATAGGCACAATGCCGACTTAAGTATAAGTAGAGTAAATCTTCTCATTGTTGTTGGTTTACTTTGAGTAGTTTCTGCGAGATCACTATTAGATTGCGATGCACTACATCCGCTTTACTCTATCCCTTGGACCTTCACATTGACGATGAAACACAGAAATTGCGTCGGGATTTAATACATAATGCACAACGCCGACTTAAGTACAAGAAGAGTAAATCTTCTCATTGTCTGTGGTTTGCTTTGAGCATTTCCTGGGGGATCAGTATTAGATTCGGATGCACTACTGCAGCTCTACTCTATCCCTTAGACCTTCACATTGACGATGAAACACAGATATTTTTAATCGGGATTTAATACAGAAGGCACAATGCCGACTTAAGTACAAGAAGAGTCAATCTTCGGATTGTTTGTATTTTGCTTTGAGCGTTTCCCGGGAGATCAGTATTATATTCCGATGCACTACTGCAGCTTTACTCTATATCTGGGACCTTCACATCATCAATGAAACACAGAAATTTCGTCGGTATTAAATACAATATTCAGAATGCCGACTTAAGTAAAAGAAGAGTAATTCTTATCGCCGTTTTTGGTTTGCTTTGAGCGTTTCATGGGAGATCAGTATTAGGTTCCGATGCACTACTGCAGCTTTACTCTATCCCTTGAAGTTTCACGTTGACGATGAAACACAGAAATTGCGTCGGGATTTTAATACAAAAGGCACAATGAGGCCTTAATACAAGAAGAAGAATCTTCTCATTGTGTTATGGTTTGCTTTGAGTGTTTCATGGGAGATCAGTAATAGTTTCCGGAACACTACTGCAGCTTTACTCTATCCCTTGGAGCTTCACATTGACGATGAAACACAGAAATTGCGTCTGGATTTAATACAGAAGGCACAATGCCGACTTAAGTACAAGAAGAGTCAATCTTCGCTTTGTTTGTGGTTTGCTTTGAGCGTTTCCTGGGAGATCAGTATTTGATTCCGGTGCACTACTGCAGCTTTACTCCATCCCTTGGAGCTTCACATTGACGATGAAACACCGAAATTTCGTCTGGATTTAATACAGAAGGCACAATGCCGACTTAAGTACAAGAAAAGTCAATCTTCGCATAGTTTGTGGTTTGCTTTGAGCGTTTCCCAGGAGATCAGTATTATATTCCGATGCACGACTGCAGCTTTACTCCATCTCTTGGACCTTCACATCGACGATGAAACACAGAAATTGCGTCGGTATTAAATACAAAATTCACAATGCCGACTTAAGTACAAGAAGCGTAAATCATCAGTGTTTTTGGTTTGCTTAGAGCGTTTCATTGGAGATCAGTATTAGATTCCGATGCACTACTGCTGCTTTACTCTATCCCTTTAACTTTCACATTGACGATGAAACACAGAAATTGCGCCGGGATTTAGTACAAAAAGCACAATGCCGCCTTAAGTACAAGAAGAGTAAATCCTCTCATTGTTTATGGTTTGCTTTGAGTGTTTCATCGGAGATCAGTAATAGTTTCCGAAACACTACTGCAGCTTTACTCTTTCCCTTGGACCTTTACATTGACGATGAAACACAGAAATTGCGTCGGGATTTAATACAAAAGCCGCAATGGCGACTTAAGTACAAGAAGAGTAAATCATCTCATTATCTGTGGTTTGCTTTGAGCGTTTCCTGGGAGATCAGTATTAGATTCCGATGCACTACAGCAGCTTTACTCTATCCCTTGGACCTTCACGTTTACGATGAAACACAGAAATTGCGTCGGGATTTAATACAAAATTCACAATGCCGACTTAAGTACATGAAGAGTAAATCGATTCCTAGTTTGTGGTTTGCTTTGAGCGTTCCCTGGGGATCAGTATTAGTTTCCGATGCACTACTGCAGCTTTACTCAATCCCTTGGAGCTTCACATTGACGATGAAACACAGAAATTGGGTCTGGATTTAATACAGAAGGAACAATGCCGACTTAAGTACAAGAAAAGTCAATCGTCGCATTGATTGTGGTTAGCTTTGAGCGTTTCCCGGGAGATCAGTATTATATTCCGTTGCACTACTGCAGCTTTACTCTATCTCTGGGACCTTCACATTGACGATGAAACACAGAAATTGCGTCGGGATTTATTACATAAGGCACAATGCCGACTTAGGTACAAGAAGAGTAAATCTTATCACTGTTTTTGGTTTGCTTTGAGCGTTTCATGGGAGATCAGTATTAGATTCCGATGCACTACTGCAGCTTTACTCTATCCCTTGAACTTTCACATTGACGATGAAACACAGAAATTGCGTCGGGATTTAATGCAAAAGTCACAATGCCGCCTTAAGTACAAGAAGAGTAAATCTTCTCATTGTTTATGGTTTGCTTTGAGTGTTTCATGGGAGATCAGTAATAGTTTCCGAAGCACTACTGCAGCTTTACTCTATCCCTTGGACGTTCACATTGACGATGAAACACAGAAATTGCGTCGGGATTTAATACAGAAGGCAAAATGCCGTCTTAAGTACAAGAAGAGTAAATCTTGTCATTGTCTGTGGTTTGTTTTGAGCGTTTCATGGGAGATCAGTAATAGCTTCCGAAGCACTACTGCAGCTTTACTCTATCCCTTGGACGTTCACATTGACGATGAAACACAGAAATTGCGTCGGGATTTAATACAGAAGGCAAAATGCCGTCTTAAGTACAAGAAGAGTAAATCTTGTCATTGTCTGTGGTTTGTTTTGAGCGTTTCATGGGAGATCAGTATTAGATTCCGATGCACTACTGCAGCTTCAGTCTATCCTTTGTCCTTCCCATTGATGATGAAACACAGAAATTGCGTCGGGATTTAATACAAAAGGCACAATGACGACTTAAGTACAAGAAGAGTAAATCTTCTCATTGTTTGTGGTTTGCTTCGAGGGTTTCCTGGGATGTCAGTGTTGGATTCCGATGCACTACTGCAGCATTACTCTATCCCTTGGACCTTCACATTGACGATGAAACACAGAAATTGCGTCGGGATTTAATACATAATGCACAATGCCGACTTAAGTACAAGAAGAGTAAATCTTCCCATTGTCTGTGGTTTGCTTTGAGCATTTCCTGGGAGATCAGTATTAGATTCCGATCCACTACTGCAGCTTAACTCTATCCCTTTGACCGTCACATTGACGATGAAACACAGAAATTTCATCGGGATTTTATACAGAAGGCACAATGCCGACTTAAGTACAAGAAGAGTCAATCTTCTCATTGTTTGTGGTTTGCTTTGTGCGTTTCCTGGGAGATCAGTATTATTTTCCGATGTACTACTGCAGCTTTACTCTATACCTGGGACCTTCACATGATCGATGAAACACAGAAATTGTGTCGGTATTAAATACAATATTCACAATGCCGACTTAAGTACGAGATGAGTAGTTCTTTTAAATGATGTTAATTTGCTTTGAGCGTTTCATGGGAGATCAGTGTTAGATTCCGATGCAGTACTGCAGCTTTACTCTAACCCTTGAAGTTTCACATTGACGATGAAACACAAAGATTGCGTCGGGATTTAATACAAAAGGCACAATGCCGCCTTAAGTACAAGAAGAGTAAATCTTCTCATTGTGTTATGGTTTGCTTTGAGTGTTTCATGGGAGATCAGTAATAGTTTCCGAAGCACTACTGTAGCTTTACTCTATCCCTTGGACCTTCACATTGACGATGAAGCACAGAAATTGCGTCGGGATATTATACAAAAGGCGCAACGCCGACTTAAGTATAAGAAGAGAAAATCTTCTCATTATCTGTGGTTTGCTTTGAGCGTTTCCTGGGAGATCAGTATTAGATTCCGATGCACTACTGCAGCTTTACTCTATCCCTTGGAGCTTCACATTGACGATGAAACACAGAAATTGCGTCGGGATTTAATACCAAAGGCACAATGCCGACTTAAGTACAAGAAGAGTAAATCGCCTCATAGTTTGTGGTTTGCTTTGAGCGTTTCCTGGGGACCAGTATTAGATTCCGATGCACTACTGCAGCTTTACTCTATCCCTTGGAGCTTCACATTGACGATGAAACACAGAAATTGCGTCTGGATTTAATACAGAAGGAACAATGCCGACTTAAGTACAAGAAGAGTAAATCTTCGGATTGTTTGTGGTTTGCTTTGAGCGTTTCCCGGGAGATCAGTATTATATTCCGATGCAGTACTGCAGCTTTACTCCATCTCTGGGACCTTCACATCGACGATGAAAAACAGAAACTGCGTCGGTATTAAATACAAAATTCACAATGCCGACTTAAGTACAAGAAGAGTAAATCTTATCACTGTTTTTGGTTTGCTTTGAGCGTTTCATGGGAGATCGGTATTAGATTCCGATGCACTACTGCAGCTTTACTCTATCCCTTGGACCTTCACATTGGCTATGAAACACAGAAATTGCGTCGGGATTTAATACAATAGGCACAATGCCGACTTAAGTATAAGTAGAGTAAATCTTCTCATTGTTGTTGGTTTACTTTGAGTAGTTTCTGCGAGATCACTATTAGATTGCGATGCACTACATCCGCTTTACTCTATCCCTTGGACCTTCACATTGACGATGAAACACAGAAATTGCGTCGGGATTTAATACATAATGCACAACGCCGACTTAAGTACAAGAAGAGTAAATCTTCTCATTGTCTGTGGTTTGCTTTGAGCATTTCCTGGGGGATCAGTATTAGATTCGGATGCACTACTGCAGCTCTACTCTATCCCTTAGACCTTCACATTGACGATGAAACACAGATATTTTTAATCGGGATTTAATACAGAAGGCACAATGCCGACTTAAGTACAAGAAGAGTCAATCTTCGGATTGTTTGTATTTTGCTTTGAGCGTTTCCCGGGAGATCAGTATTATATTCCGATGCACTACTGCAGCTTTACTCTATATCTGGGACCTTCACATCATCAATGAAACACAGAAATTTCGTCGGTATTAAATACAATATTCAGAATGCCGACTTAAGTAAAAGAAGAGTAATTCTTATCGCTGTTTTTGGTTTGCTTTGAGCGTTTCATGGGAGATCAGTATTAGGTTCCGATGCACTACTGCAGCTTTACTCTATCCCTTGAAGTTTCACGTTGACGATGAAACACAGAAATTGCGTCGGGATTTTAATACAAAAGGCACAATGAGGCCTTAATACAAGAAGAAGAATCTTCTCATTGTGTTATGGTTTGCTTTGAGTGTTTCATGGGAGATCAGTAATAGTTTCCGGAACACTACTGCAGCTTTACTCTATCCCTTGGAGCTTCACATTGACGATGAAACACAGAAATTGCGTCTGGATTTAATACAGAAGGCACAATGCCGACTTAAGTACAAGAAGAGTCAATCTTCGCTTTGTTTGTGGTTTGCTTTGAGCGTTTCCTGGGAGATCAGTATTTGATTCCGGTGCACTACTGCAGCTTTACTCCATCCCTTGGAGCTTCACATTGACGATGAAACACCGAAATTTCGTCTGGATTTAATACAGAAGGCACAATGCCGACTTAAGTACAAGAAAAGTCAATCTTCGCATAGTTTGTGGTTTGCTTTGAGCGTTTCCCAGGAGATCAGTATTATATTCCGATGCACGACTGCAGCTTTACTCCATCTCTTGGACCTTCACATCGACGATGAAACACAGAAATTGCGTCGGTATTAAATACAAAATTCACAATGCCGACTTAAGTACAAGAAGCGTAAATCATCAGTGTTTTTGGTTTGCTTAGAGCGTTTCATTGGAGATCAGTATTAGATTCCGATGCACTACTGCTGCTTTACTCTATCCCTTTAACTTTCACATTGACGATGAAACACAGAAATTGCGCCGGGATTTAGTACAAAAAGCACAATGCCGCCTTAAGTACAAGAAGAGTAAATCCTCTCATTGTTTATGGTTTGCTTTGAGTGTTTCATCGGAGATCAGTAATAGTTTCCGAAACACTACTGCAGCTTTACTCTTTCCCTTGGACCTTTACATTGACGATGAAACACAGAAATTGCGTCGGGATTTAATACAAAAGCCGCAATGGCGACTTAAGTACAAGAAGAGTAAATCATCTCATTATCTGTGGTTTGCTTTGAGCGTTTCCTGGGAGATCAGTATTAGATTCCGATGCACTACAGCAGCTTTACTCTATCCCTTGGACCTTCACGTTTACGATGAAACACAGAAATTGCGTCGGGATTTAATACAAAATTCACAATGCCGACTTAAGTACATGAAGAGTAAATCGATTCCTAGTTTGTGGTTTGCTTTGAGCGTTCCCTGGGGATCAGTATTAGTTTCCGATGCACTACTGCAGCTTTACTCAATCCCTTGGAGCTTCACATTGACGATGAAACACAGAAATTGGGTCTGGATTTAATACAGAAGGAACAATGCCGACTTAAGTACAAGAAAAGTCAATCGTCGCATTGATTGTGGTTAGCTTTGAGCGTTTCCCGGGAGATCAGTATTATATTCCGTTGCACTACTGCAGCTTTACTCTATCTCTGGGACCTTCACATTGACGATGAAACACAGAAATTGCGTCGGGATTTATTACATAAGGCACAATGCCGACTTAGGTACAAGAAGAGTAAATCTTATCACTGTTTTTGGTTTGCTTTGAGCGTTTCATGGGAGATCAGTATTAGATTCCGATGCACTACTGCAGCTTTACTCTATCCCTTGAACTTTCACATTGACGATGAAACACAGAAATTGCGTCGGGATTTAATGCAAAAGTCACAATGCCGCCTTAAGTACAAGAAGAGTAAATCTTCTCATTGTTTATGGTTTGCTTTGAGTGTTTCATGGGAGATCAGTAATAGTTTCCGAAGCACTACTGCAGCTTTACTCTATCCCTTGGACGTTCACATTGACGATGAAACACAGAAATTGCGTCGGGATTTAATACAGAAGGCAAAATGCCGTCTTAAGTACAAGAAGAGTAAATCTTGTCATTGTCTGTGGTTTGTTTTGAGCGTTTCATGGGAGATCAGTAATAGCTTCCGAAGCACTACTGCAGCTTTACTCTATCCCTTGGACGTTCACATTGACGATGAAACACAGAAATTGCGTCGGGATTTAATACAGAAGGCAAAATGCCGTCTTAAGTACAAGAAGAGTAAATCTTGTCATTGTCTGTGGTTTGTTTTGAGCGTTTCATGGGAGATCAGTATTAGATTCCGGTGCACTACAGCAGCTTTACTCCATCCCTTGGACCTTCACATTGACGTTGAAACACAGAAATTGCATCGGGATTTAATACAAAAGGCACAAAGCCGACTTAAGTACAAGAAGAGTAAATCATCTCATTATCCGTGGTTTGCTTTGAGCGTGTCCTGGGACATCTGTATTAGTTTCCGATGCACTACTGCAGCTTTACTGTATCCCTTTGACGATCACATTGACGATGCAACACAGAAATCGCGTTTTGATTTAATATATAAGGCACAATGCCGACTTAAGTGCAAGAAGAGTAAATTGCCTCATAGTATGTGGTTTGCTTTGAGAGTTTCCTGGGGATCAGTATTAGATTCCGATGCACTACTGCAGCTTTACTCTATCCCTTGGAGCTTCACATTGACGATGAAACACAGAAATATTGTGTCTGGATTTAATACAGAAGGCACAATGCCGACTTAAGTACAAGAAGAGTAAATCTTCTCATTGTTTGTGGTTTGCTTTGGGCGTTTCCTGCTTGGTCAGTATTAGATTCTGATGCACTACTTCAGCTTTACGCTATCCCTTGGACCTTCACACTGACGTTGAAACACAGAAATTGTGCCGGGATTTAATACAAAATTCGCAATGCCGACTTAAGTACAAGAAGAGTAAATCTTATCATTGTTTGTGGTTTGTTTGAGCGTTTCATGGGAGATCAGTATTAGATTCCGATGCACTACTGCAGCTTTACTCTATCCCTTGATCTTTCACATTGACGATGAAACACAGAAATTGCATCGGCATTTAATACAAAAGGCACAATTGCACCTTAAGTACAAGAAGAGTAAATATTCTCATTGTTTATGGATTGATTTGAGTGTTTCATGGGAGATCAACATTAGTTTCCGAAGCACTACTGCATCTTTACTCTATCCCTTGGAGCTTCACATTGACGATGAAACACAGAAATCGCGTTTTGATTTAATATATAAGGCACAATGCCGACTTAAGTACAAGAAGAGTAAATCTTCTCATTGTTTGTGGTTTGCTTTGAGCGTTTCCTGGGAGATCTGTATTATATTTGGATGCACTACTGCAGCCTTACACTATCCGTTGGACATTCACATTGACGATGAAACACAGAACTTACGTCGTGATACACTACAAAAGGCACAATGCCGACTTTAGTACAAGAAGAGTAAATCTTCTCATTGATTGTGGTTTGCTTTGAGCGTTTCCTGTGAGATCAGTATTAGATTCCGATGCACTACTGCAGCTTTACTCTATCCCTTGGAGCTTCACATTGACGATGAAACACCGTAATTTCGTCTGCATTTAAAACAGAAGGCACAATGCCGACTTAAGTACAAGAAGAGTCAATCTTCGCATTGTTTGTGGTTTGCTTTGAGCGTTTCCTGGGAGATCTGTATTATATTTGGATGCACTACTGCAGGTTTACACTATCAGTTGGACATTCACATTGACGATGACACACAGAACTTACGTCGTGATACATTACAAAAGGCACAATGCCGACTTTAGTACAAGAAGAGTAAATCTTCTCATTGATTGTGGATTGCTTTGAGTGTTTCATGGGAGATCAGTAATAGTTTCCGAAGCACTACTGCAGCTTTACTCTATCCCTTGGACCTTCACATTGACGATGAAACACAGAAATTGCGTCGGGATTTAATACAAAAGGCGCAATGCCTACTTAAGTACAAGAAGAGTAAATCATCTCATTATCTGTGGTTTGCTTTGAGCGTTTCCTGGGAGATCAGTATTAGATTCCGATGCACTACAGCAGCTTTACTCTATCTCTTGGACCTTCACGTGGACGATGAAACACAGAAATTACATCGGGATTTAATACAAAAGGCACAATGCCGACTTAAGTTCAAGAAGAGTAAATCATCTCATTGTCCGTGGTTTGCTTTGAGCGTGTCCTGGGACATCAGTATTAGTTTCCGATGCACTACTGCAGCTGTACTGTTTCCCTTTGACGATCACATTGACGATGAAACACAGAAATCGCGTTTTGATTTAATATATAAGGCACAATGCCGACTTAAGTACAAGAAGTGTAAATCTTCTCATTGTTTGTCGTTTGCTTTGGGCGTTTCCTGCTTGGTCAGTATTAGATTCCGATGCACTACTGCAACTTTACGCTATCCCTTGGACCTTCACACTGACGTTGAAACACAGAAATTGTGCCGGGATTTAATACAAAATTCGCAATGCCGACTTAAGTACAAGAAGAGTAAATCTTATCATTGTCTGTGGTTTGCTTTGAGCGTTTCATGGGAGATCAGTATTAGATTCCGATGCACTACTGCAGCTTTACTCTATCCCTTGATCTTTCACATTGACGTTGAAACACAGAAATCGCTTTGGAATTTAATACAAAAGGCACAATGCCGCCTTCAGGACAAGAAGAGTAAATCTTCTCATTGTTTGTGGTTTGCTTTGAGTGTTTCATGGGAGATCAATATTAGTTTCCGAAGCACTACTGCAGCTTTACTCTATCCCTTGGAGCTTCACATTGACGATGAAACACAGAAATTGCGTCAGGATAAAATACAAAAGGCCCAATTCCGACTTAAGTACAGGAAGAGTAAATCTTCTCAATGCTTGTGGTTTGCTTTGAGCGTTTCCTGGGAGATCTGAATTATATTCGGATGCACTGCTGCAGCTTTACACTATCCCTTGGACATTTACATTGACGATGACACACAGAACTTGCGTCGTGATACATTACAAAAGGCACAATGCCGACTTTAGTACAAGAAGAGTAAATCTTCTCATTGATTGTGGTTTGCTTTGAGCGTTTCCTGGGAGATCAGTATTAGATTCGGATGTACTACTGCAGCTTTACATTATCCCTTGGACCGTCGCATGAACGATGGAACACAGAATTTGCGTCGGGAGTTAATACAAAAGGCACAATGCCGATATTAGTACAAGAAGAGTAAATCACCTCATTGTTTGTGGTTAGCTTTGAGCGTTTCCTGGGAGATCAGTATTTGATTCCGATGCACTACTGCTACTTTACTCCATCCCTTGGAGCTTCACATTGACGATGAAACACCGAAATTTCGTCTGGATTTAATACAGAAGGCACAATGCCGACTTA
Organism: Schistocerca piceifrons; assembly: GCF_021461385.2. Taxonomy (NCBI): domain Eukaryota; kingdom Metazoa; phylum Arthropoda; class Insecta; order Orthoptera; family Acrididae; genus Schistocerca; species Schistocerca piceifrons. The sequence goes on along the minus strand of NC_060139.1, from coordinate 1,122,300,949 downwards.
AGTACAAGAAAAGTCAATCTTCGCATAGTTTGTGGTTTGCTTTGAGCGTTTCCCGGGAGATCAGTATTATATTCCGATGCACGACTGCAGCTTTACTCCATCTCTGGGACCTTCACACCGACGATGAAACACAGAAATTGCGTCTGGATTTATTACATAAGGCACAATGCCGTCTTAGGTACAAGAAGAGTAAATCTTATCACTGTTTTTGGTTTGCTTTGAGCGTTTCATCGGAGATCAGTATTAGATACCGATGCACTACTGCAGCTTTACTCTATCCCTTGAACTTTCACATTGATGATGAAACATAGAAATTGCGTCGGGATTTAATACAAAAGTCACAATGCCGCCTTAAGTACAAGTAGAGTAAATCTTCTCATTGTTTATGGTTTGCTTTGAGTGTTTCATGGGAGATCAGTAATAGTTTCCGAAGCACTACTGCAGCTTTACTCTATCCCTTGGACGTTCACATTGACGATGAAACGCAGAAATTGCGTCGGGATTTAATACAAAAGGCACAATGCAGCCTTACGTACAAGAAGAGTAAATTTTCTCATTGTTTATGGTTTTCTTTGAGTGTTTCATGGGAGATCAGTATTATTTTCCGAAACACTACCGCAGCTTTACTCTATCCCTAGGACCTTCACATGGACGATGAAACACAGAAATTGCGTCGGGAAATAATACAAAAGGCACAATGCCGACTTAAGTACAAGAAGAGTAAATCTTCTGATTGTCTGTGGTTTGTTTTGAGCGTTTCCTGGGAGATCAGTATTAGATTCCGGTGCACTACAGCAGCTTTACTCTATCCCTTGGACCTTCACATTGACGTTGAAACACAGAAATTGTATCAGGATTTAATACAAAAGGCACAATGCCGACTTAAGTACAAGAAGAGTAAATCTTCTCATTGTTTGTGGTTTGCTTTGGGCGTTTCCTGCTTGGTCAGTATTAGATTCCGATGCACTACTGCAACTTTACGCTATCCCTTGGACCTTCACACTGACGTTGAAACACAGAAATTGTGCCGGGATTTAATACAAAATTCGCAATACCGACTTATGTACAAGAAGAATAAATCTTATCATTGTTTGTGGTTTGCTTTGAGCGTTTCACGGTAGATCAGTATTAGATTCCGATGCACTACTGCAGCTTTACTCTATCCCTTGATCTTTCACATTGACGTTGAAACACAGAAATCGCTTTGGGATTTAATACAAAGGGCACAATGCCGCCTTCAGTACAAGAAGAATAAATCTTCTCATTGTTTGTGGTTTGCTTTGAGTGTTTCATGGGAGATCAATATTAGTTTCCGAAGCACTACTGCATCTTTACTCTATCCCTTGGAGCTTCACATTGACGATGAAACACAGAAAGTGCGTCGGGATATAATACAAAATGCCCAATTCCGACTTAAGTACAAGAAGAGTAAATCTTCTCAATGTTTGTGGTTTGCTTTGAGCGTTTCCTGGGAGATCTGTATTATATTCAGATGCACTGGTGCAGCTTTACACTATCCCTTGGACATTTACATTGACGATGACACACAGAACTTGCGTCGTGATACATTACAAAAGGCACAATGCCGACTTTAGTACAAGAAGAGTAAATCTTCTCATTGATTGTGGTTTGCTTTGAGCGTTTCCTGGGAGATGAGTATTAGATTCCGTTGCACTACTGCAGCTTTACATTATCCCTTGGACCGTCACATGAACGATGAAACACAGAATATGCGTCGGGAGTAAATACAAAAGGCACAATGCCGATTTAAGTACAAGAAGAGTAAATCACCTCATTGTTTGTGGTTTGCTTTGACCGTTTCCTGGGAGGTCAGTATTGGATTCCGATGCACTACTGCAGCTTTATTCTATCCTTTGGAACTTCACATTGACGAATTAACACAGAACTTGCGTCGGGATTTAATATAAAAGGCACAGTGCCAACATAGGTACAAGAAGTGTGAATCATGTCAGTGTTTGTGGTTTGCTTTGAGCGTTTCCTGGGAGATCAGCATTAGATTCCGATGCACCACTGCAGCTTTACTCTATCCCTTGGACCTTCACATTGACGATGAGACACAGAAATTGCGTCGGGATTTAATACAAAAGGCACAATGCCGACCTAAGTACAAGAAGAGTAAACCTTCTCCTTGTTTATGGTTTGCTTCGAGCGTTTCCTGGGATGTCAGTATTACATTCCGATGCACTACTGCAGGTTTACTCTATCTATTGGACCTTCACATTGACGACCAAACTCAGAAATTGCGTCAGGATTTAATACAAAAGCACAATGCCGACTTATGTACAAGAACAGGAAAAATTCTCATTTTTTGTGGTTTGCTTTGTGCGTTTCCTGCGAGATCAGTATTAGATTCCGATGCACTACTGCAGCTTTACTCTATATCTGGGACCTTCACATCATCAATGAAACACAGAAATTTCGTCGGTATTAAATACAATATTCAGAATGCCGACTTAAGTAAAAGAAGAGTAATTCTTATCGCTGTTTTTGGTTTGCTTTGAGCGTTTCATGGGAGATCAGTATTAGGTTCCGATGCACTACTGCAGCTTTACTCTATCCCTTGAAGTTTCACGTTGACGATGAAACACAGAAATTGCGTCGGGATTTTAATACAAAAGGCACAATGAGGCCTTAATACAAGAAGAAGAATCTTCTCATTGTGTTATGGTTTGCTTTGAGTGTTTCATGGGAGATCAGTAATAGTTTCCGGAACACTACTGCAGCTTTACTCTATCCCTTGGAGCTTCACATTGACGATGAAACACAGAAATTGCGTCTGGATTTAATACAGAAGGCACAATGCCGACTTAAGTACAAGAAGAGTCAATCTTCGCTTTGTTTGTGGTTTGCTTTGAGCGTTTCCTGGGAGATCAGTATTTGATTCCGGTGCACTACTGCAGCTTTACTCCATCCCTTGGAGCTTCACATTGACGATGAAACACCGAAATTTCGTCTGGATTTAATACAGAAGGCACAATGCCGACTTAAGTACAAGAAAAGTCAATCTTCGCATAGTTTGTGGTTTGCTTTGAGCGTTTCCCAGGAGATCAGTATTATATTCCGATGCACGACTGCAGCTTTACTCCATCTCTTGGACCTTCACATCGACGATGAAACACAGAAATTGCGTCGGTATTAAATACAAAATTCACAATGCCGACTTAAGTACAAGAAGCGTAAATCATCAGTGTTTTTGGTTTGCTTAGAGCGTTTCATTGGAGATCAGTATTAGATTCCGATGCACTACTGCTGCTTTACTCTATCCCTTTAACTTTCACATTGACGATGAAACACAGAAATTGCGCCGGGATTTAGTACAAAAAGCACAATGCCGCCTTAAGTACAAGAAGAGTAAATCCTCTCATTGTTTATGGTTTGCTTTGAGTGTTTCATCGGAGATCAGTAATAGTTTCCGAAACACTACTGCAGCTTTACTCTTTCCCTTGGACCTTTACATTGACGATGAAACACAGAAATTGCGTCGGGATTTAATACAAAAGCCGCAATGGCGACTTAAGTACAAGAAGAGTAAATCATCTCATTATCTGTGGTTTGCTTTGAGCGTTTCCTGGGAGATCAGTATTAGATTCCGATGCACTACAGCAGCTTTACTCTATCCCTTGGACCTTCACGTTTACGATGAAACACAGAAATTGCGTCGGGATTTAATACAAAATTCACAATGCCGACTTAAGTACATGAAGAGTAAATCGATTCCTAGTTTGTGGTTTGCTTTGAGCGTTCCCTGGGGATCAGTATTAGTTTCCGATGCACTACTGCAGCTTTACTCAATCCCTTGGAGCTTCACATTGACGATGAAACACAGAAATTGGGTCTGGATTTAATACAGAAGGAACAATGCCGACTTAAGTACAAGAAAAGTCAATCGTCGCATTGATTGTGGTTAGCTTTGAGCGTTTCCCGGGAGATCAGTATTATATTCCGTTGCACTACTGCAGCTTTACTCTATCTCTGGGACCTTCACATTGACGATGAAACACAGAAATTGCGTCGGGATTTATTACATAAGGCACAATGCCGACTTAGGTACAAGAAGAGTAAATCTTATCACTGTTTTTGGTTTGCTTTGAGCGTTTCATGGGAGATCAGTATTAGATTCCGATGCACTACTGCAGCTTTACTCTATCCCTTGAACTTTCACATTGACGATGAAACACAGAAATTGCGTCGGGATTTAATGCAAAAGTCACAATGCCGCCTTAAGTACAAGAAGAGTAAATCTTCTCATTGTTTATGGTTTGCTTTGAGTGTTTCATGGGAGATCAGTAATAGTTTCCGAAGCACTACTGCAGCTTTACTCTATCGCTTGGACGTTCACATTGACGATGAAACACAGAAATTGCGTCGGGATTTAATACAGAAGGCAAAATGCCGTCTTAAGTACAAGAAGAGTAAATCTTGTCATTGTCTGTGGTTTGTTTTGAGCGTTTCATGGGAGATCAGTAATAGCTTCCGAAGCACTACTGCAGCTTTACTCTATCCCTTGGACGTTCACATTGACGATGAAACACAGAAATTGCGTCGGGATTTAATACAGAAGGCAAAATGCCGTCTTAAGTACAAGAAGAGTAAATCTTGTCATTGTCTGTGGTTTGTTTTGAGCGTTTCATGGGAGATCAGTATTAGATTCCGGTGCACTACAGCAGCTTTACTCCATCCCTTGGACCTTCACATTGACGTTGAAACACAGAAATTGCATCGGGATTTAATACAAAAGGCACAAAGCCGACTTAAGTACAAGAAGAGTAAATCATCTCATTATCCGTGGTTTGCTTTGAGCGTGTCCTGGGACATCTGTATTAGTTTCCGATGCACTACTGCAGCTTTACTGTATCCCTTTGACGATCACATTGACGATGCAACACAGAAATCGCGTTTTGATTTAATATATAAGGCACAATGCCGACTTAAGTGCAAGAAGAGTAAATTGCCTCATAGTATGTGGTTTGCTTTGAGAGTTTCCTGGGGATCAGTATTAGATTCCGATGCACTACTGCAGCTTTACTCTATCCCTTGGAGCTTCACATTGACGATGAAACACAGAAATATTGTGTCTGGATTTAATACAGAAGGCACAATGCCGACTTAAGTACAAGAAGAGTAAATCTTCTCATTGTTTGTGGTTTGCTTTGGGCGTTTCCTGCTTGGTCAGTATTAGATTCTGATGCACTACTTCAGCTTTACGCTATCCCTTGGACCTTCACACTGACGTTGAAACACAGAAATTGTGCCGGGATTTAATACAAAATTCGCAATGCCGACTTAAGTACAAGAAGAGTAAATCTTATCATTGTTTGTGGTTTGTTTGAGCGTTTCATGGGAGATCAGTATTAGATTCCGATGCACTACTGCAGCTTTACTCTATCCCTTGATCTTTCACATTGACGATGAAACACAGAAATTGCATCGGCATTTAATACAAAAGGCACAATTGCACCTTAAGTACAAGAAGAGTAAATATTCTCATTGTTTATGGATTGATTTGAGTGTTTCATGGGAGATCAACATTAGTTTCCGAAGCACTACTGCATCTTTACTCTATCCCTTGGAGCTTCACATTGACGATGAAACACAGAAATCGCGTTTTGATTTAATATATAAGGCACAATGCCGACTTAAGTACAAGAAGAGTAAATCTTCTCATTGTTTGTGGTTTGCTTTGAGCGTTTCCTGGGAGATCTGTATTATATTTGGATGCACTACTGCAGCCTTACACTATCCGTTGGACATTCACATTGACGATGAAACACAGAACTTACGTCGTGATACACTACAAAAGGCACAATGCCGACTTTAGTACAAGAAGAGTAAATCTTCTCATTGATTGTGGTTTGCTTTGAGCGTTTCCTGTGAGATCAGTATTAGATTCCGATGCACTACTGCAGCTTTACTCTATCCCTTGGAGCTTCACATTGACGATGAAACACCGTAATTTCGTCTGCATTTAAAACAGAAGGCACAATGCCGACTTAAGTACAAGAAGAGTCAATCTTCGCATTGTTTGCGGTTTGCTTTGAGCGTTTCCTGGGAGATCTGTATTATATTTGGATGCACTACTGCAGGTTTACACTATCAGTTGGACATTCACATTGACGATGACACACAGAACTTACGTCGTGATACATTACAAAAGCCACAATGCCGACTTTAGTACAAGAAGAGTAAATCTTCTCATTGATTGTGGATTGCTTTGAGTGTTTCATGGGAGATCAGTAATAGTTTCCGAAGCACTACTGCAGCTTTACTCTATCCCTTGGACCTTCACATTGACGATGAAACACAGAAATTGCGTCGGGATTTAATACAAAAGGCGCAATGCCTACTTAAGTACAAGAAGAGTAAATCATCTCATTATCTGTGGTTTGCTTTGAGCGTTTCCTGGGAGATCAGTATTAGATTCCGATGCACTACAGCAGCTTTACTCTATCTCTTGGACCTTCACGTGGACGATGAAACACAGAAATTACATCGGGATTTAATACAAAAGGCACAATGCCGACTTAAGTTCAAGAAGAGTAAATCATCTCATTGTCCGTGGTTTGCTTTGAGCGTGTCCTGGGACATCAGTATTAGTTTCCGATGCACTACTGCAGCTGTACTGTTTCCCTTTGACGATCACATTGACGATGAAACACAGAAATCGCGTTTTGATTTAATATATAAGGCACAATGCCGACTTAAGTACAAGAAGAGTAAATCCTCTCATTGTTTGTCGTTTGCTTTGGGCGTTTCCTGCTTGGTCAGTATTAGATTCCGATGCACTACTGCAACTTTACGCTATCCCTTGGACCTTCACACTGACGTTGAAACACAGAAATTGTGCCGGGATTTAATACAAAATTCGCAATGCCGACTTAAGTACAAGAAGAGTAAATCTTATCATTGTCTGTGGTTTGCTTTGAGCGTTTCATGGGAGATCAGTATTAGATTCCGATGCACTACTGCAGCTTTACTCTATCCCTTGATCTTTCACATTGACGTTGAAACACAGAAATCGCTTTGGAATTTAATACAAAAGGCACAATGCCGCCTTCAGGACAAGAAGAGTAAATCTTCTCATTGTTTGTGGTTTGCTTTGAGTGTTTCATGGGAGATCAATATTAGTTTCCGAAGCACTACTGCAGCTTTACTCTATCCCTTGGAGCTTCACATTGACGATGAAACACAGAAATTGCGTCAGGATAAAATACAAAAGGCCCAATTCCGACTTAAGTACAGGAAGAGTAAATCTTCTCAATGCTTGTGGTTTGCTTTGAGCGTTTCCTGGGAGATCTGAATTATATTCGGATGCACTGCTGCAGCTTTACACTATCCCTTGGACATTTACATTGACGATGACACACAGAACTTGCGTCGTGATACATTACAAAAGGCACAATGCCGACTTTAGTACAAGAAGAGTAAATCTTCTCATTGATTGTGGTTTGCTTTGAGCGTTTCCTGGGAGATCAGTATTAGATTCGGATGTACTACTGCAGCTTTACATTATCCCTTGGACCGTCGCATGGACGATGGAACACAGAATTTGCGTCGGGAGTTAATACAAAAGGCACAATGCCGACATTAGTACAAGAAGAGTAAATCACCTCATTGTTTGTGGTTAGCTTTGAGCGTTTCCTGGGAGATCAGTATTTGATTCCGATGCACTACTGCTACTTTACTCCATCCCTTGGAGCTTCACATTGACGATGAAACACCGAAATTTCGTCTGGATTTAATACAGAAGGCACAATGCCGACTTAAGTACAAGAAAAGTCAATCTTCGCATAGTTTGTGGTTTGCTTTGAGCGTTTCCCGGGAGATCAGTATTATATTCCGATGCACGACTGCAGCTTTACTCCATCTCTGGGACCTTCACACCGACGATGAAACACAGAAATTGCGTCTGGATTTATTACATAAGGCACAATGCCGTCTTAGGTACAAGAAGAGTAAATCTTATCACTGTTTTTGGTTTGCTTTGAGCGTTTCATCGGAGATCAGTATTAGATACCGATGCACTACTGCAGCTTTACTCTATCCCTTGAACTATCACATTGACGATGAAACATAGAAATTGCGTCGGGATTTAATACAAAAGTCACAATGCCGCCTTAAGTACAAGTAGAGTAAATCTTCTCATTGTTTATGGTTTGCTTTGAGTGTTTCATGGGAGATCAGTAATAGTTTCCGAAGCACTACTGCAGCTTTACTCTATCCCTTGGACGTTCACATTGACGATGAAACGCAGAAATTGCGTCGGGATTTAATACAAAAGGCACAATGCAGCCTTACGTACAAGAAGAGTAAATTTTCTCATTGTTTATGGTTTTCTTTGAGTGTTTCATGGGAGATCAGTATTATTTTCCGAAACACTACCGCAGCTTTACTCTATCCCTAGGACCTTCACATGGACGATGAAACACAGAAATTGCGTCGGGAAATAATACAAAAGGCACAATGCCGACTTAAGTACAAGAAGAGTAAATCTTCTCATTGTCTGTGGTTTGTTTTGAGCGTTTCCTGGGAGATCAGTATTAGATTCCGGTGCACTACAGCAGCTTTACTCTATCCCTTGGACCTTCACATTGACGTTGAAACACAGAAATTGTATCAGGATTTAATACAAAAGGCACAATGCCGACTTAAGTACAAGAAGAGTAAATCTTCTCATTGTTTGTGGTTTGCTTTGGGCGTTTCCTGCTTGGTCAGTATTAGATTCCGATGCACTACTGCAACTTTACGCTATCCCTTGGACCTTCACACTGACGTTGAAACACAGAAATTGTGCCGGGATTTAATACAAAATTCGCAATACCGACTTATGTACAAGAAGAATAAATCTTATCATTGTTTGTGGTTTGCTTTGAGCGTTTCACGGTAGATCAGTATTAGATTCCGATGCACTACTGCAGCTTTACTCTATCCCCTGATCTTTCACATTGACGTTGAAACACAGAAATCGCTTTGGGATTTAATACAAAGGGCACAATGCCGCCTTCAGTACAAGAAGAATAAATCTTCTCATTGTTTGTGGTTTGCTTTGAGTGTTTCATGGGAGATCAATATTAGTTTCCGAAGCACTACTGCATCTTTACTCTATCCCTTGGAGCTTCACATTGACGATGAAACACAGAAAGTGCGTCGGGATATAATACAAAATGCCCAATTCCGACTTAAGTACAAGAAGAGTAAATCTTCTCAATGTTTGTGGTTTGCTTTGAGCGTTTCCTGGGAGATCTGTATTATATTCAGATGCACTGGTGCAGCTTTACACTATCCCTTGGACATTTACATTGACGATGACACACAGAACTTGCGTCGTGATACATTACAAAAGGCACAATGCCGACTTTAGTACAAGAAGAGTAAATCTTCTCATTGATTGTGGTTTGCTTTGAGCGTTTCCTGGGAGATGAGTATTAGATTCCGTTGCACTACTGCAGCTTTACATTATCCCTTGGACCGTCACATGAACGATGAAACACAGAATATGCGTCGGGAGTAAATACAAAAGGCACAATGCCGATTTAAGTACAAGAAGAGTAAATCACCTCATTGTTTGTGGTTTGCTTTGACCGTTTCCTGGGAGGTCAGTATTGGATTCCGATGCACTACTGCAGCTTTATTCTATCCTTTGGAACTTCACATTGACGAATTAACACAGAACTTGCGTCGGGATTTAATATAAAAGGCACAGTGCCAACATAGGTACAAGAAGTGTGAATCATGTCAGTGTTTGTGGTTTGCTTTGAGCGTTTCCTGGGAGATCAGCATTAGATTCCGATGCACCACTGCAGCTTTACTCTATCCCTTGGACCTTCACATTGACGATGAGACACAGAAATTGCGTCGGGATTTAATACAAAAGGCACAATGCCGACCTAAGTACAAGAAGAGTAAATCTTCTCCTTGTTTGTGGTTTGCTTCGAGCGTTTCCTGGGATGTCAGTATTAGATTCCGATGCACTACTGCAGGTTTACTCTATCTATTGGACCTTCACATTGACGACCAAACTCAGAAATTGCGTCAGGATTTAATACAAAAGCACAATGCCGACTTATGTACAAGAACAGGAAAAATTCTCATTTTTTGTGGTTTGCTTTGTGCGTTTCCTGCGAGATCAGTATTAGATTTCGATGCTATACTGCAGGTATACGCTATCCCTTGGACCTTGACATTGACGATGAAACACAGAAATCGCGTCGGGATTTAACACATAAGGCACTATGAAGGCTTAAGTACAAGAATAGTAGACCTTCACATTGTCTGTGATTTGCTTTGAGCGTTTCGTGGGAGATCAGTATTAGATTCCGTTGCACTATTGCAGCGTTACTCTATCCCTTGGACCTTCACATTGACGATGAAACACAGAAATTGCGTCGGGATTTAATACAAAAGGCACAATGCCGACTTAAGTAAAAGAAGAGTAAATCTTCTCATTGTGTGTGGTTTGCTTTGAGCGTCTCCTGGGAGATCAGTATTAGATTCCGATGCACTACTGCAGATATACTCTATCCCTTGGGGCTTGAAATTGACGATGAAACACAGAATTAGCGTCGGGATTTAATACAAAAGGCACAATGCCGACTTAAGAACAAGAACAGTCAATCAGCTCATTGTTTGTGGTTTGCTTTGAGCGTTTCCCATCTGATCAGTATTAGATTCCGATGCACTACTGCAGCTTTACTCCATCTCTTGGGCCTTCACATTGACATTGAAACACAGAATTTGGGTCGGGATATATTACAAAAAGCACAATGCCGGCTTAAGTACAAGAAGAGTGAATCTTCTCATTGTTTGTCGTTTGCTATGAGCGTTTCCTGTTAGATCAGTATTAGATACAGATGCACTACTGCAGCTTTTCTCTGTCCCTTGGACCTTCACATTGACGATGAAACACAGAAATTGCGATGGGATTTAAAACAAAAGGCATAATACCGACTTAAGTACAAGAAGAGGGAACCTTCGTATGTTAGTGGTTTGCTTTGATCGTATCCTGGGAGTTCAGTATTAGATTCCGATGCACTACTGCAGCTTTTGTCTGTCCCTTGGACCTTCACATTGACAATGAAACACATATAATGCGTCCAGACGTAATACAAAAGGCACAATGCCGACTTAAGTACAAGAAGAGTAAATCTCCTCATTGTTTTTGGTCTGCTTTGAGCGTTTCGTGGGAGATCAGTATTAGATTCCGTTGCACTATTGCAGCGTTACTCTATCCTTTGGACCTTCACATTGACGATGAAACACAGAAATTGCGTCGGGATTTAATACAAAAGGCACAATGCCGACTTAAGTATAAGTAGAGTAAATCTTCTCATTGTTGTTGGTTTACTTTGAGTAGTTTCTGCGAGATCACTATTAGATTGCGATGCACTACATCCGTTTTACTCTATCCCTTGGACCTTCACATTGACGATGAAACACAGAAATTGCGTCGGGATTTAATACATAATACACAATGCCGACTTAAGTACAAGAAGAGTAATTCTTCTCATTGTCTGTGGTTTGTTTTGAGCATTTCCTGGGAGATCAGTATTAGATTCCGATGCACTACTGCAGCTCTACTCTATCCCTTGGACCTTCACATTGACGATGAAACACAGATATTTTTAATCGGGATTTAATACAGAAGGCACAATGCCGACTTAAGTACAAGAAGAATGAATCTACGGATTGTTTGTATTTTGCTTTGAGCGTTTCCCGGGAGATCAGTATTATATTCCGATGCACTACTGCAGCTTTACTCTATATCTGGGACCTTCACATCATCAATGAAACACAGAAATTGCGTCGGTATTAAATACAATATTCAGAATGCCGACTTAAGTAAAAGAAGAGTAATTCTTATCGCTGTTTTTGGTTTGCTTTGAGCGTTTCATGGGAGATCAGTATTAGGTTCCGATGCACTACTGCAGCTTTACTCTATCCCTTGAAGTTTCACATTGACGATGAAACACAGAAATTGCGTCGGGATTTTAATACAAAAGGCACAATGAGGCCTTAATACAAGAAGAAGAATCTTCTCATTGTGTTATGGTTTGCTTTGAGTGTTTCATGGGAGATCAGTAATAGTTTCCGGAACACTACTGCAGCTTTACTCTATCCCTTGGAGCTTCACATTGACGATGAAACACAGAAATTGCGTCTGGATTTAATACAGAAGGCACAATGCCGACTTAAGTACAAGAAGAGTCAATCTTTGCTTTGTTTGTGGTTTGCTTTGAGCGTTTCCTGGGAGATCAGTATTTGATTCCGGTGCACTACTGCAGCTTTACTCCATCCCTTGGAGCTTCACATTGACGATGAAACACCGAAATTTCGTCTGGAATTAATACAGAAGGCACAATGCCGACTGAAGTACAAGAAAAGTCAATCTTCGCATAGTTTGTGGTTTGCTTTGAGCGTTTCCCAGGAGATCAGTATTATATTCCGATGCACGAATGCAGCTTTACTCCATCTCTTGGACCTTCACATCGACGATGAAACACAGAAATTGCGTCGGTATTAAATACAAAATTCACAATGCCGACTTAAGTACAAGAAGCGTAAATCATCAGTGTTTTTGGTTTGCTTAGAGCGTTTCATTGGAGATCAGTATTAGATTCCGATGAACTACTGCTGCTTTACATTATCCCTTTAACTTTCACATTGACGATGAAACACAGAAATTGCGCCGGGATTTAGTACAAAAAGCACAATGCCGCCTTAAGTACAAGAAGAGTAAGTCCCCTCATTGTTTATGGTTTGCTTTGAGTGTTTCATCGGAGATCAGTAATAGTTTCCGAAACACTACTGCAGCTTTACTCTTTCCCTTGGACCTTTACATTGACGATGAAACACAGAAATTGCGTCAGGATTTAATACAAAAGGCGCAATGGCGACTTAAGTACAAGAAGAGGAAATCATCTCATTATCTGTGGTTTGCTTTGAGCGTTTCCTGGGAGATCAGTATTAGATTCCGATGCACTACAGCAGCTTTACTCTATCCCTTGGACCTTCACATGGACGATGAAACACAGAAATTGCGTCGGGATTTAATACAAAATTCACAATGCCGACTTAAGTACATGAAGAGTAAATCGATTCCTAGTTTGTGGTTTGCTTTGAGCGTTCCCTGGGGATCAGTATTAGATTCCGATGCACTACTGCAGCTTTACTCTATCCCTTGAACTTTCACATTGACGATGAAACACAGAAATTGCGTCGGGATTTAATACAGAAGGCACAATGCCGTCTTAAGTACAAGAAGACTAAATCTTGTCATTGTCTGTGGTTTGTTTTGAGCGTTTCCTGGGAGATCAGTATTAGATTCCGGTGCACTACAGCAGCTTTACTCCATCCCTTGGACCTTCACATTGACGTTGAAACACAGAAATTGCATCGGGATTTAATATAAAAGGCACAAAGCCGACTTAAGTGCAAGAAGAGTAAATCGTCTCATTATCCGTGGTTTGCTTTGAGCGTGACCTGGGACATCAGTATTAGTTTCCGATGCACTACTGCAGCTTTACTGTATCCCTTTGACGATCACATTGACGATGCAACACAGAAATCGCGTTTTGATTTAATATATAAGGCACAATGCCGACTTAAGTGCAAGAAGAGTAAATTGCCTCATGGAATGTGGTTTGCTTTGAGAGTTTCCTGGGGATCAGTATTAGATTCCGATGCACTACTGCAGCTTTACTCTATCCCTTGGAGCTTCACATTGACGATGAAACACAGAAATATTGTGTCTGGATTTAATACAGAAGGCACAATGCCGACTTAAGTACAAGAAGAGTAAATCTTCTCATTGTTTGTGGTTTGCTTTGGGCGTTTCCTGCTTGGTCAGTATTAGATTCCGATGCACTACTTCAGCTTTACGCTATCCCTTGGACCTTCACACTGACGTTGAAACACAGAAATTGTGCCGGGATTTAATGCAAAATTCGCAATGCCGACTTAAGTACAAGAAGAGTAAATCTTATCATTGTTTGTGGTTTGTTTGAGCGTTTCATGGGAGATCAGTATTAGATTCCGATGCACTACTGCAGCTTTACTCTATCCCTTGATCTTTCACATTGACGATGAAACACAGAAATTGCGTCGGGATTTAATACAAAAGGCACAATTGCACCTTAAGTACAAGAAGAGTAAATATTCTCATTGTTTATGGATTGCTTTGAGTGTTTCATGGGAGATCAACATTAGTTTCCGAAGCACTACTGCATCTTTACTCTATCCCTTGGAGCTTCACATTGACGATGAAACACAGAAATCGCGTTTTGATTTAATATATAAGGCACGATGCCGACTTAAGTACAAGAAGAGTAAATCTTCTCATTGTTTGTGGTTTGCTTTGAGCGTTTCCTGGGAGATCTGTATTATATTTGGATGCACTACTGCAGCTTTACACTATCCGTTGGACATTCACATTGACGATGAAACACAGAACTTACGTCGTGATACACTACAAAAGGCACAATGCCGACTTTAGTACAAGAAGAGTAAATCTTCTCATTGATTGTGGTTTGCTTTGAGCGTTTCCTGTGAGATCAGTATTAGATTCCGATGCACTACTGCAGCTTTACTCTATCCCTTGGAGCTTCACATTGACGATGAAACACCGTAATTTCGTCTGCATTTAAAACAGAAGGCACAATGCCGACTTAAGTACAAGAAGAGTCAATCTTCGCATTGTTTGCGGTTTGCTTTGAGCGTTTCCTGGGAGATCTGTATTATATTTGGATGCACTACTGCAGCTTTACACTATCCGTTGGACATTCACATTGACGATGACACACAGAACTTACGTCGTGATACATTACAAAAGGCACAATGCCGACTTTAGTACAAGAAGAGTAAATCTTCTCATTGATTGTGGTTTGCTTTGAGTGTTTCATGGGAGATCAGTAATGGTTTCCGAAGCACTATTGCAGCTTTACTCTATCCCTTGGACCTTCACATTGACGATGAAACACAGAAATTGCGTCGGGATTTAATACAAAAGGCGCAATGCCTACTTAAGTACAAAAAGAGTAAATCATCTCATTATCTGTGGTTTGCTTTGAGCGTTTCCTGGGAGATCAGTATTAGATTCCGATGCACTACAGCAGCTTTACTCTATCTCTTGGACCTTCACGTGGACGATGAAACACAGAAATTACATCGGGATTTAATACAAAAGGCACAATGCCGACTTAAGTACAAGAAGAGTAAATCATCTCATTGTCCGTGGTTTGCTTTGAGCGTGTCCTGGGACATCAGTATTAGTTTCCGATGCACTACTGCAGCTGTACTGTTTCCCTTTGACGATCACATTGACGATGAAACACAGAAATCGCGTTTTGATTTAATATATAAGGCACAATGCCGACTTAAGTACAAGAAGTGTAAATCTTCTCATTGTTTGTGGTTTGCTTTGGGCGTTTCCTGCTTGGTCAGTATTAGATTCCGAAGCACTACTGCAACTTTACGCTATCCCTTGGACCTTCACACTGACGTTGAAACACAGAAATTGTGCCGGGATTTAATACAAAATTCGCAATGCCGACTTAAGTACAAGAAGAGTAAATCTTATCATTGTCTGTGGTTTGCTTTGAGCGTTTCATGGGAGATCAGTATTAGATTCCGATGCACTACTGCAGCTTTACTCTATCCCTTGATCTTTCACATTGACGTTGAAACACAGAAATCGCTTTGGAATTTAATACAAAAGGCACAATGCCGCCTTCAGGACAAGAAGAGTAAATCTTCTCATTGTTTGTGGTTTGCTTTGAGTGTTTCATGGGAGATCAATATTAGTTTCCGAAGCACTACTGCAGCTTTACTCTATCCCTTGGAGCTTCACATTGACGATGAAACACAGAAATTGCGTCAGGATATAATACAAAAGGCCCAATTCCGACTTAAGTACAAGAAGAGTAAATCTTCTCAATGTTTGTGGTTTGCTTTGAGCGTTTCCTGTGTGATCTGTATTATATTCGGATGCACTGCTGCAGCTTTACACTATCCCTTGGACATTTACATTGACGATGACACACAGAACTTGCGTCGTGATACATCACAAGAGGCACAATGCCGACTTTAGTACAAGAAGAGTAAATCTTCTCATTGATTGTGGTTTGCTTTGAGCGTTTCCTGGGAGATCAGTATTAGATTCGGATGTACTACTGCAGCTTTACATTATCCCTTGGACCGTCACATGGACGATGGAACACAGAATTTGCGTCGGGAGTTAATACAAAAGGCACAATGCCGATTTTAGTACAAGAAGAGTAAATCACCTCATTGTTTGTGGTTTGTTTTGAGCGTTTCCTGGGAGATCAGTATTTGATTCCGATGCACTACTGCTACTTTACTCCATCCCTTGGAGCTTCACATTGACGATGAAACACCGAAATTTCGTCTGGATTTAATACAGAAGGCACAATGCCGACTTAAGTACAAGAAAAGTCAATCTTCGCATAGTTTGTGGTTTGCTTTGAGCGTTTCCCGGGAGATCAGTATTATATTCCGATGCACGACTGCAGCTTTACTCCATCTCTGGGACCTTCACATCGACGATGAAACACAGAAATTGCGTCGGGATTTATTACATAAGGCACAATGCCGTCTTAGGTACAATAAGAGTAAATCTTATCACTGTTTTTGGTTTGCTTTGAGCGTTTCATCGGAGATCAGTATTAGATACCGATGCACTACTGCAGCTTTACTCTATCCCTTGAACTTTCACATTGACGATGAAACATAGAAATTGCGTCGGGATTTAATACAAAAGTCACAATGCCGCCTTAAGTACAAGTAGAGTAAATCTTCTCATTGTTTATGGTTTGCTTTGAGTGTTTCATGGGAGATCAGTAATAGTTTCCGAAGCACTACTGCAGCTTTACTCTATACCTTGGACGTTCACATTGAAGATGAAACACAGAAATTGCGTCGGGATTTA
Source organism: Schistocerca piceifrons (assembly GCF_021461385.2). Lineage (NCBI taxonomy): Eukaryota > Metazoa > Arthropoda > Insecta > Orthoptera > Acrididae > Schistocerca > Schistocerca piceifrons. Next base: position 1,122,283,989 of record NC_060139.1, on the reverse strand, counting down.
ATACAAAAGGCACAATGCAGCCTTACGTACAAGAAGAGTAAATCTTCTCATTGTTTATGGTTTTCTTTGAGTGTTTCATGGGAGATCAGTATTATTTTCCGAAACACTACCGCAGCTTTACTCTATACCTAGGACCTTCACATGGACGATGAAACACAGAAATTGCGTCGGGATATAATACTAAAGGCACAATGCCGACTTAAGTACAAGAAGAGTAAATCTTCTCATAGTCTGTGGTTTGTTTTGAGCGTTTCCTGAGAGATCAGTATTAGATTCCGGTGCACTACAGCAGCTTTACTCTATCCCTTGGACCTTCACATTGACGTTGAAACACAGAAATTGCATCAGGATTTAATACAAAAGGCACAAAGCCGACTTAAGTACATGAAGAGTAAATCATCTCATTGTCCGTGGTTTGCTTTGAGCGTGTCCTGGGACATCAGTGTTAGTTTCCGATGCACTACTGCAGCTTTACTGTATCCCTTTGACGATCACATTGACGATGCAACACAGAAATCGCGTTTTGATTTAATATATAAAGCACAATGCCGACTTAAGTGCAAGAAGAGTAAATTGCCTTATAGTATGTGGTTTGCTTTGAGAGTTTCCTGGGGGTCAGTATAAGATTCCGATGCACTACTGCAGCTTTACTCTATCCCTTGGAGCTTCACATTGACGATGACTCACAGAAATATTGTGTCTGGATTTAATACAGAAGGCACAATGCCGACTTAAGTACAAGAAGAGTAAATCTTCTCATTGTTTGTGGTTTGCTTTGGGCGTTTCCTGCTTGGTCAGTATTAGATTCCGATGCACTACTGCAACTTTACGCTATCCCTTGGACCTTCACACTGACGTTGAAACACAGAAATTGTGCCGGGATTTAATACAAAATTCGCAATGCCGACTTATGTACAAGAAGAGTAAATCTTATCATTGTTTGTGGTTTGCTTTGAGCGTTTCATGGGAGATCAGTATTAGATTCCGATGCACTACTGCAGCTTTACTCTATCCCTTGATCTTTCACATTGACGTTGAAACACAGAAATCGCTTTGGGATTTAATACAAAGGGCACAATGCCGCCTTCAGTACAAGAAGAATAAATCTTCTCATTGTTTGTGGTTTGCTTTGAGTGTTTCATGGGAGATCAATATTAGTTTCCGAAGCACTACTGCAGCTTTACTCTATCCCTTGGAGCTTCACATTGACGATGAAACACAGAAAGTGCGTCGGGATATAATACAAAATGCCCAATTCCGACTTAAGTACAAGAAGAGTAAATCTTCTCAATGTTTGTGGTTTGCTTTGAGCGTTTCCTGGGAGATGAGTATTAGATTCCGTTGCACTACTGCAGCTTTACATTATCCCTTGGACCGTCACATGAACGATGAAACACAGAATTTGCGTCGGGAGTAAATACAAAAGGCACAATGCCGATTTAAGTACAAGAAGAGTAAATCACCTCATTGTTTGTGGTTTGCTTTGACTGTTTCCTGGGGGATCAGTATTGGATTCCGATGCACTACTGCAGCTTTATTCTATCCTTTGGACCTTCACATTGACGAATTAACACAGAACTTGCGTCGGGATTTAATATAAAAGGCACTGTGCCAACATAGGTACAAGAAGTGTGAATCATGTCATTGTTTGTGGTTTGCTTTGAGCGTTTCCTGGGAGATCAGTATTAGATTCCGATGCACCACTGCAGCTTTACTCTATCCCTTGGACCTTCACATTGACGATGAGACACAGAAATTGCGTCGGGATTTAATACAAAAGGCACAATGCCGACCTAAGTACAAGAAGAGCAAATCTTCTCCTTGTTTGTGGTTTGCTTCGAGCGTTTCCTGGGATGTCAGTATTAGATTCCGATGCACTACTGCAGCTTTACTCTATCTATTGGACCTTCACATTGACGACCAAACTCAGAAATTGCGTCAGGATTTAATACAAAAGGCACAATGCCGACTTATGTACAAGAACAGGAAAAATTCTCATTGTTTGTGGTTTGCTTTGTGCGTTTCCTGCGAGATCAGTATTAGATTTCGATGCTATACTGCAGGTATACGCTATCCCTTGGACCTTGACATTGACGATGAAACACAGAAATCGCGTCGGGATTTAACACATAAAGCACTATGAAGGCTTAAGTACAAGAATAGTAAACCTTCACATTGTCTGTGATTTGCTTTGAGCGTTTCGTGGGAGATCAGTATTAGATTCCGTTGCACTATTGCAGCGTTACTCTATCCCTTGGACCTTCACATTGACGATGAAACACAGAAATTGCGTCGGGATTTAATACAAAAGGCACAATGCCGACTTAAGTAAAAGAAGAGTAAATCTTCTCATTGTGTGTGGTTTGCTTTGAGCGTCTCCTGGGAGATCAGTATTAGATTCCGATGCACTACTGCAGATATACTCTATCCCTTGGGGCTTCAAATTGACGATGAAACACAGAATTAGCGTCGGGATTTAATACAATAGGCACAATGCCGACTTAAGAACAAGAACAGTCAATCAGCTCATTGTTTGTGGTTTGCTTTAAGCGTTTCCCATCTGATCAGTATTAGATTCCGATGCACTACTTCAGCTTTACTCCATCTCTTGGGCCTTCACATTGACATTGAAACACAGAATTTGGGTCGGGATATATTACAAAAGGCACAATGCCGGCTTAAGTACAAGAAGAGTGAATCTTCTCATTGTTTGTCGTTTGCTATGAGCGTTTCCTGTTAGATCAGTATTAGATACAGATGCACTACTGCCGCTTTTCTCTGTCCCTTGGACCTTCACATTGACGATGAAACACAGAAATTGCGATGGGATTTAAAACAAAAGGCATAATACCGTCTTAAGTGCAAGAAGAGGGAACCTTCGTATGTTAGTGGTTTGCTTTGATCGTATCCTGGGAGTTCAGTATTAGATTCCGATGCACTACTGCAGCTTTTCTCAGTCCCTTGGACCTTCACATTGACAATGAAACACAGATAATGCGTCCAGACGTAATACAAAAGGCACAATGCCGACTTAAGTACAAGAAGGGTAAGTCTTCTTATGTTAGTGGTTTTCTTTGAGCGTTTCCTGGGAGATCAGTATTAGATTCCGATGCACTACTGCAGCTTTACTCAATCCCTTGGACGTTCACATTGACAATGAAACACAGATATTGCGTCGGGATTTAATACAAAAGGCACAATGCCGACTTAAGTGCAAGAAGAGTAAATCTCCTCATTGTTTTTGGTTTGCTTTGAGCGTTTCTTGGGAGATCAGTATTAGATTCCGATGCACTACTGCAGCTTTACTCTATCCCTTTACGATCACATTGTCAATGAAACACAGATATTGCGTCGGGATTTAATACAAAAGGCACAATGTCGACTTAAGTACAAGAAGAGTATGTCATCTCATTGTTTGTGGTTTGCTTTGAGCGTCTCCTGGGTATCAGAATTACATTCCGATGCATTACTGCAGCTCTACCCTATACCATTGACGATCACATTGACGATGAAAAACAGAACTTGTGTTGGTATTTAATACATAAGGCACAATGCCGACTTAAGTACAAGGAGAGTATAGCTTCTCAATTGTTTGTGGTTTGCTTTGTGTGTTTCCTGGGTGATCAGTATTAGATTCCGATGCACTACTGTAGCTTTACTCTATCCCTTTGACCTTTACATTGACGATGAAACACAGAAATTGCGTCGGGATTTAATACATAAGGAACAATGCCGACTTAAGTACAAGAAGAGTAAGTCTTCTCATTGTCTGTGATTTGCTTTGAGCATTTCCTGGGAGATCAGTATTAGATTCGGATGCACTACTGCAGCTCCACTCCATCCCTTGGACCTTCACATTGACGATGAATCGCAGAAATTGCGTCGCGATTTAATACAAAATGCACAATGCCGACTTAAGTACAAGTAGAGTAAATTTTCTAAATGTTTATGGTTAGCTTTGAGCAGTTCCTGCGAGATCAGTATTAGATTCCGATGCACTACTGCAGCTTTACTCTATGCCTTGGAGGTTCACATTGACGATGAAAGACAGAAATTGCGTCGGGATTTAATACATAAGGCGCAATGCCGACTTAAGTACAAGAAGAGCAAATCTTCTCATTGTCTGTGGTTTGCTTTGAGCGTTTCCAGGGAGATCAGTATTAGATTCCGATGCACTACTGCAGCTTTACTCGATCTCTTGGGATTCACATTGGCGATGAAACACAGAAATTGCGTCGGGATTTGATACTAAAGGCACAATGCCGACTTAAGTACAAGAAGAGTAAATCTTCTCATTGTTTGTAGTTTGCTTTGAGCCTTTCCTGGGAGATCGGTGTTGGATTCCGATGCACTACTGCAGCTTTACTCTATCCCTTGGACCATCACAGTGACGATGAAACACAGAAATTGCGTCGGGATTTAATGCAAAAGGCACAATGCCGACCTAAGCTCAAGAAGAGTAAATCTTCTCATTGTTTATGGTTTCCTTTTAGCGTTTCCTGCGAGATCAGTATTAGATTGCGATGCACTACTTCCGCTTTACTCTATCCCTTGGACCTTCAAATTGACGATCAGTATTAGATTGCGATGCACTACTTCCGCTTTACTCTATCCCTTGGACCTTCAAATTGACGATGAAACACAGAAATTGCGTCGGGATTTAATACATAAGGCACAATGCCGACTTAAGTACAAGAAGAGTAAATCTTCTCATTGTCTGTGATTTGCTTTGAGCATTTCCTCGGAGATCAGTATTAGATTCCGATGCACTACTGCAGCTCTACTCTATCCCTCGGCCCTTCACATTGACAATGAAACACAGATAATGCGTCCAGATTTAATACAAAAGGCACAATGCCGACTTAAGTACAAGAAGGGTAAATCTTCTTATGTTAGTGGTTTGCTTTGAGCGTTTCCTGGGAGATCAGTATTAAATTCCGATGCACTACTGCAGCTTTACATTAACCCTTGGACCGTCACATGGACGATGAAACATAGAAATTGTGTCGGGATTAAATTCAAAAGGCACAAAGCCGACTTAAGTACAAGAAGAGTAAATCGAATCATTGTTTGTGGTGTGCTTTGAGCGTTTCCTGGGGATCAGTATTAGATTCCGAAGCACTACTGCAGCTTTACTCTATCCTTTGGAGCTTCACATTGACGATGAAACACAGAAATTTCGTTTGGATTTAATACAGAAGGTACAATGCCGACTTAAGAACAAGAAGAGTCAATCTTCGCATGATTTGTGGTTTCCTTTTGGCGTTTCCCAGGAGATCAGTATTATATTCCGATGAACTACTGCAGCTTTACTCTATCTCTGGGACCTTCACATCGACGATGAAACACAGAAATTGCGTCGGTATTAAATACGAAAGGTACATTGCCGACTTAAGTACAAAAAGAGTAAATCATCTCATTGTCTGTGGTTTGCTTTGAGCGTGTCCTGGGAGATCAGTATTAGTTTCCGATGCAGTACTGCAGGTTTACTGTATCCCTTTGACGATCACATTGTCGTTGAAACACCGAAATTGCGTTTTGATTTAATATATAAGGCACAATGCTGACTTAAGTGCAAGAAGAGTAAATCATCTCATTGCTGGTTGTTTGCTTTGAGCGTTTCCTACGAGGTCAGTATTAGATTCCGGTGCACTACTGCAGCATTACTCAAACCCTTGGACCTTCAAGTTGAAAATGAAACACAGAAATTGCGTCTCGATTTAATACAAAAAGGGACAATGCCGACTTATGTACAATAGGGGTAAATCTTTTCATTGTTTGTGGTTTGCTTTGAGGGTTTCCTGTGAGATCAGTATTAGATTCCGATGCACTACTGCCGCATTACTCTATCCCTTTGACGTTCACATTGACGATGAATCACAGAAATTGCGTCGGCATGTAATAGAAATGCACAATGCCGACTTAAGTGCAAGAAGAGTAAATCATCTCATTGTTTGTGGTTAGCTTTGAGTGTTTCCTGGGAGATCAGTATTTGATTCCGGTGCACTACTGTAGCTTTACTCCATCCATTTGACGCTCACATTGACAATGAAACACAAAAATTGCGTCGGGATTTAATACAAAAGGCACAATGCCGACTTTAGTACAACAAGGGTAAATTTTCTCATTGTTTATGGTTTGCTTTGAGTGCTTCATGGGAGATCAGTAGTAGTTTCCGAAGCACTACTGCAGCTTTACTCTATCCCTTGGACCTTCACATTGACGATGAAACACAGAAATTGCATCGAGATTTAATACGAAAGGCACAATGCCGACTTAAGTAAAAGAAGAGTAAATCTTCTCATTGTGTGTGGTTTGCTTTGAGCGTCTCCTGGGAGATCAGTATTAGATTCCGATGCACTACTGCAGATATACTCTATCCCTTGGGGCTTCAAATTGACGATGAAACACAGAATTAGCGTCGGGATTTAATACAAAAGGCACAATGCCGACTTAAGAACAAGAACAGTCAATCAGCTCATTGTTTGTGGTTTGCTTTAAGCGTTTCCCATCTGATCAGTATTAGATTCCGATGCACTACTGCAGCTTTACTCCATCTCTTGGGCCTTCACATTGACATTGAAACACAGAATTTGGGTCGGGATATATTACAAAAGGCACAATGCCGGCTTAAGTACAAGAAGAGTGAATCTTCTCATTGTTTGTCGTTTGCTATGAGCGTTTCCTGTTAGATCAGTATTAGATACAGATGCACTACTGCAGCTTTTCTCTGTCCCTTGGACCTTCACATTGACGATGAAACACAGAAATTGCGATGGGATTTAAAACAAAAGGCATAATACCGTCTTAAGTGCAAGAAGAGGGAACCTTCGTATGTTAGTGGTTTGCTTTGATCGTATCCTGGGAGTTCAGTATTAGATTCCGATGCACTACTGCAGCTTTTCTCAGTCCCTTGGACCTTCACATTGACAATGAAACACAGATAATGCGTCCAGACGTAATACAAAAGGCACAATGCCGACTTAAGTACAAGAAGGGTAAGTCTTCTTATGTTAGTGGTTTGCTTTGAGCGTTTCCTGGGAGATCAGTATTAGATTCCGATGCACTACTGCAGCTTTACTCAATCCCTTGGACGTTCACATTGACAATGAAACACAGATATTGCGTCGGGATTTAATACAAAAGGCACAATGCCGACTTAAGTGCAAGAAGAGTAAATCTCCTCATTGATTTTGGTTTGCTTTGAGCGTTTCTTGGGAGATCAGTATTAGATTCCGATGCACTACTGCAGCTTTACTCTATCCCTTTACGATCACATTGTCAATGAAACACAGATATTGCGTCGGGATTTAATACAAAAGGCACAATGTCGACTTAAGTACAAGAAGAGTATGTCATCTCATTGTTTGTGGTTTGCTTTGAGCGTCTCCTGGGTATCAGAATTACATTCCGATGCACTACTGCAGCTCTACCCTATACCATTGACGATCACATTGACGATGAAAAACAGAACTTGTGTTGGTATTTAATACATAAGGCACAATGCCGACTTAAGTACAAGGAGAGTATAGCTTCTCAATTGTTTGTGGTTTGCTTTGTGTGTTTCCTGGGTGATCAGTATTAGATTCCGATGCACTACTGTAGCTTTACTCTATCCCTTTGACCTTTACATTGACGATGAAACACAGAAATTGCGTCGGGATTTAATACATAAGGAACAATGCCGACTTAAGTACAAGAAGAGTAAGTCTTCTCATTGTCTGTGATTTGCTTTGAGCATTTCCTGGGAGATCAGTATTAGATTCGGATGCACTACTGCAGCTCCACTCCATCCCTTGGACCTTCACATTGACGATGAATCACAGAAATTGCGTCGGGATTTAATACAAAATGCACAATGCCGACTTAAGTACAAGTAGAGTAAATTTTCTAAATGTTTATGGTTAGCTTTGAGCAGTTCCTGCGAGATCAGTATTAGATTCCGATGCACTACTGCAGCTTTACTCTATGCCTTGGAGGTTCACATTGACGATGAAAGACAGAAATTGCGTCGGGATTTAATACATAAGGCGCAATGCCGACTTAAGTACAAGAAGAGCAAATCTTCTCATTGTCTGTGGTTTGCTTTGAGCGTTTCCAGGGAGATCAGTATTAGATTCCGATGCACTACTGCAGCTTTACTCGATCTCTTGGGATTCACATTGGCGATGAAACACAGAAATTGCGTCGGGATTTGATACTAAAGGCACAATGCCGACTTAAGTACAAGAAGAGTAAATCTTCTCATTGTTTGTAGTTTGCTTTGAGCCTTTCCTGGGAGATCGGTGTTGGATTCCGATGCACTACTGCAGCTTTACTCTATCCCTTGGACCATCACAGTGACGATGAAACACAGAAATTGCGTCGGGATTTAATGCAAAAGGCACAATGCCGACCTAAGCTCAAGAAGAGTAAATCTTCTCATTGTTTATGGTTTCCTTTTAGCGTTTCCTGCGAGATCAGTATTAGATTGCGATGCACTACTTCCGCTTTACTCTATCCCTTGGACCTTCAAATTGACGATCAGTATTAGATTGCGATGCACTACTTCCGCTTTACTCTATCCCTTGGACCTTCAAATTGACGATGAAACACAGAAATTGCGTCGGGATTTAATACATAAGGCACAATGCCGACTTAAGTACAAGAAGAGTAAATCTTCTCATTGTCTGTGATTTGCTTTGAGCATTTCCTCGGAGATCAGTATTAGATTCCGATGCACTACTGCAGCTCTACTCTATCCCTTGGCCCTTCACATTGACAATGAAACACAGATAATGCGTCCAGATTTAATACAAAAGGCACAATGCCGACTTAAGTACAAGAAGGGTAAATCTTCTTATGTTAGTGGTTTGCTTTGAGCGTTTCCTGGGAGATCAGTATTAAATTCCGATGCACTACTGCAGCTTTACATTAACCCTTGGACCGTCACATGGACGATGAAACATAGAAATTGTGTCGGGATTAAATTCAAAAGGCACAAAGCCGACTTAAGTACAAGAAGAGTAAATCGAATCATTGTTTGTGGTGTGCTTTGAGCGTTTCCTGGGGATCAGTATTAGATTCCGAAGCACTACTGCAGCTTTACTCTATCCTTTGGAGCTTCACATTGACGATGAAACACAGAAATTTCGTTTGGATTTAATACAGAAGGTACAATGCCGACTTAAGAACAAGAAGAGTCAATCTTCGCATGATTTGTGGTTTCCTTTTGGCGTTTCCCAGGAGATCAGTATTATATTCCGATGAACTACTGCAGCTTTACTCTATCTCTGGGACCTTCACATCGACGATGAAACACAGAAATTGCGTCGGTATTAAATACGAAAGGTACATTGCCGACTTAAGTACAAAAAGAGTAAATCATCTCATTGTCTGTGGTTTGCTTTGAGCGTGTCCTGGGAGATCAGTATTAGTTTCCGATGCAGTACTGCAGGTTTACTGTATCCCTTTGACGATCACATTGTCGTTGAAACACCGAAATTGCGTTTTGATTTAATATATAAGGCACAATGCTGACTTAAGTGCAAGAAGAGTAAATCATCTCATTGCTGGTTGTTTGCTTTGAGCGTTTCCTACGAGGTCAGTATTAGATTCCGGTGCACTACTGCAGCATTACTCAAACCCTTGGACCTTCAAGTTGAAAATGAAACACAGAAATTGCGTCTCGATTTAATACAAAAAGGGACAATGCCGACTTATGTACAATAGGGGTAAATCTTTTCATTGTTTGTGGTTTGCTTTGAGGGTTTCCTGTGAGATCAGTATTAGATTCCGATGCACTACTGCCGCATTACTCTATCCCTTTGACGTTCACATTGACGATGAATCACAGAAATTGCGTCGGCATGTAATAGAAATGCACAATGCCGACTTAAGTGCAAGAAGAGTAAATCATCTCATTGTTTGTGGTTAGCTTTGAGTGTTTCCTGGGAGATCAGTATTTGATTCCGGTGCACTACTGTAGCTTTACTCCATCCATTTGACGCTCACATTGACAATGAAACACAAAAATTGCGTCGGGATTTAATACAAAAGGCACAATGCCGACTTTAGTACAACAAGGGTAAATTTTCTCATTGTTTATGGTTTGCTTTGAGTGCTTCATGGGAGATCAGTAGTAGTTTCCGAAGCACTACTGCAGCTTTACTCTATCCCTTGGACCTTCACATTGACGATGAAACACAGAAATTGCATCGAGATTTAATACGAAAGGCACAATGCCGACTTAAGTAAAAGAAGAGTAAATCTTCTCATTGTGTGTGGTTTGCTTTGAGCGTCTCCTGGGAGATCAGTATTAGATTCCGATGCACTACTGCAGATATACTCTATCCCTTGGGGCTTCAAATTGACGATGAAACACAGAATTAGCGTCGGGATTTAATACAAAAGGCACAATGCCGACTTAAGAACAAGAACAGTCAATCAGCTCATTGTTTGTGGTTTGCTTTAAGCGTTTCCCATCTGATCAGTATTAGATTCCGATGCACTACTGCAGCTTTACTCCATCTCTTGGGCCTTCACATTGACATTGAAACACAGAATTTGGGTCGGGATATATTACAAAAGGCACAATGCCGGCTTAAGTACAAGAAGAGAGAATCTTCTCATTGTTTGTCGTTTGCTATGAGCGTTTCCTGTTAGATCAGTATTAGATACAGATGCACTACTGCAGCTTTTCTCTGTCCCTTGGACCTTCACATTGACGATGAAACACAGAAATTGCGATGGGATTTAAAACAAAAGGCATAATACCGTCTTAAGTGCAAGAAGAGGGAACCTTCGTATGTTAGTGGTTTGCTTTGATCGTATCCTGGGAGTTCAGTATTAGATTCCGATGCACTACTGCAGCTTTTCTCAGTCCCTTGGACCTTCACATTGACAATGAAACACAGATAATGCGTCCAGACGTAATACAAAAGGCACAATGCCGACTTAAGTACAAGAAGGGTAAGTCTTCTTATGTTAGTGGTTTGCTTTGAGCGTTTCCTGGGAGATCAGTATTAGATTCCGATGCACTACTGCAGCTTTACTCAATCCCTTGGACGTTCACATTGACAATGAAACACAGATATTGCGTCGGGATTTAATACAAAAGGCACAATGCCGACTTAAGTGCAAGAAGAGTAAATCTCCTCATTGATTTTGGTTTGCTTTGAGCGTTTCTTGGGAGATCAGTATTAGATTCCGATGCACTACTGCAGCTTTACTCTATCCCTTTACGATCACATTGTCAATGAAACACAGATATTGCGTCGGGATTTAATACAAAAGGCACAATGTCGACTTAAGTACAAGAAGAGTATGTCATCTCATTGTTTGTGGTTTGCTTTGAGCGTCTCCTGGGTATCAGAATTACATTCCGATGCACTACTGCAGCTCTACCCTATACCATTGACGATCACATTGACGATGAAAAACAGAACTTGTGTTGGTATTTAATACATAAGGCACAATGCCGACTTAAGTACAAGGAGAGTATAGCTTCTCAATTGTTTGTGGTTTGCTTTGTGTGTTTCCTGGGTGATCAGTATTAGATTCCGATGCACTACTGTAGCTTTACTCTATCCCTTTGACCTTTACATTGACGATGAAACACAGAAATTGCGTCGGGATTTAATACATAAGGAACAATGCCGACTTAAGTACAAGAAGAGTAAGTCTTCTCATTGTCTGTGATTTGCTTTGAGCATTTCCTGGGAGATCAGTATTAGATTCCGATGCACTACTGCAGCTCCACTCCATCCCTTGGACCTTCACATTGACGATGAATCACAGAAATTGCGTCGGGATTTAATACAAAATGCACAATGCCGACTTAAGTACAAGTAGAGTAAATTTTCTAAATGTTTATGGTTAGCTTTGAGCAGTTCCTGCGAGATCAGTATTAGATTCCGATGCACTACTGCAGCTTTACTCTATGCCTTGGAGGTTCACATTGACGATGAAAGACAGAAATTGCGTCGGGATTTAATACATAAGGCGCAATGCCGACTTAAGTACAAGAAGAGCAAATCTTCTCATTGTCTGTGGTTTGCTTTGAGCGTTTCCAGGGAGATCAGTATTAGATTCCGATGCACTACTGCAGCTTTACTCGATCTCTTGGGATTCACATTGGCGATGAAACACAGAAATTGCGTCGGGATTTGATACTAAAGGCACAATGCCGACTTAAGTACAAGAAGAGTAAATCTTCTCATTGTTTGTAGTTTGCTTTGAGCCTTTCCTGGGAGATCGGTGTTGGATTCCGATGCACTACTGCAGCTTTACTCTATCCCTTGGACCATCACAGTGACGATGAAACACAGAAATTGCGTCGGGATTTAATGCAAAAGGCACAATGCCGACCTAAGCTCAAGAAGAGTAAATCTTCTCATTGTTTATGGTTTCCTTTTAGCGTTTCCTGCGAGATCAATATTAGATTGCGATGCACTACTTCCGCTTTACTCTATCCCTTGGACCTTCAAATTGACGATCAGTATTAGATTGCGATGCACTACTTCCGCTTTACTCTATCCCTTGGACCTTCAAATTGACGATGAAACACAGAAATTGCGTCGGGATTTAATACATAAGGCACAATGCCGACTTAAGTACAAGAAGAGTAAATCTTCTCATTGTCTGTGATTTGCTTTGAGCATTTCCTCGGAGATCAGTATTAGATTCCGATGCACTACTGCAGCTCTACTCTATCCCTTGGCCCTTCACATTGACAATGAAACACAGATAATGCGTCCAGATTTAATACAAAAGGCACAATGCCGACTTAAGTACAAGAAGGGTAAATCTTCTTATGTTAGTGGTTTGCTTTGAGCGTTTCCTGGGAGATCAGTATTAAATTCCGATGCACTACTGCAGCTTTACATTAACCCTTGGACCGTCACATGGACGATGAAACATAGAAATTGTGTCGGGATTAAATTCAAAAGGCACAAAGCCGACTTAAGTACAAGAAGAGTAAATCGAATCATTGTTTGTGGTGTGCTTTGAGCGTTTCCTGGGGATCAGTATTAGATTCCGAAGCACTACTGCAGCTTTACTCTATCCTTTGGAGCTTCACATTGACGATGAAACACAGAAATTTCGTTTGGATTTAATACAGAAGGTACAATGCCGACTTAAGAACAAGAAGAGTCAATCTTCGCATGATTTGTGGTTTCCTTTTGGCGTTTCCCAGGAGATCAGTATTATATTCCGATGAACTACTGCAGCTTTACTCTATCTCTGGGACCTTCACATCGACGATGAAACACAGAAATTGCGTCGGTATTAAATACGAAAGGTACATTGCCGACTTAAGTACAAAAAGAGTAAATCATCTCATTGTCTGTGGTTTGCTTTGAGCGTGTCCTGGGAGATCAGTATTAGTTTCCGATGCAGTACTGCAGGTTTACTGTATCCCTTTGACGATCACATTGTCGTTGAAACACCGAAATTGCGTTTTGATTTAATATATAAGGCACAATGCTGACTTAAGTGCAAGAAGAGTAAATCATCTCATTGCTGGTTGTTTGCTTTGAGCGTTTCCTACGAGGTCAGTATTAGATTCCGGTGCACTACTGCAGCATTACTCAAACCCTTGGACCTTCAAGTTGAAAATGAAACACAGAAATTGCGTCTCGATTTAATACAAAAAGGGACAATGCCGACTTATGTACAATAGGGGTAAATCTTTTCATTGTTTGTGGTTTGCTTTGAGGGTTTCCTGTGAGATCAGTATTAGATTCCGATGCACTACTGCCGCATTACTCTATCCCTTTGACGTTCACATTGACGATGAATCACAGAAATTGCGTCGGCATGTAATAGAAATGCACAATGCCGACTTAAGTGCAAGAAGAGTAAATCATCTCGTTGTTTGTGGTTAGCTTTGAGTGTTTCCTGGGAGATCAGTATTTGATTCCGGTGCACTACTGTAGCTTTACTCCATCCATTTGACGCTCACATTGACAATGAAACACAAAAATTGCGTCGGGATTTAATACAAAAGGCACAATGCCGACTTTAGTACAACAAGGGTAAATTTTCTCATTGTTTATGGTTTGCTTTGAGTGCTTCATGGGAGATCAGTAGTAGTTTCCGAAGCACTACTGCAGCTTTACTCTATCCCTTGGACCTTCACATTGACGATGAAACACAGAAATTGCATCGAGATTTAATACGAAAGGCACAATGCCGACTTAAGTACAAGAAGAGTAAATCTTCTCATTGATTGTGGTTGGCTTTGAGCGTTTCCTGGGAGATCAGTATTAGATTCCGATGCACCACTGCAGCTTTACATTATCCCTTGGACCGTCACATGGACGATGAAACACAGAAATTGTGTCGCGATTTAATACAAAAGGCACAATGCCGACTTAAGTACAAGAAGAGTAAATCGCCTCATTGTTTGTGGTTTGCTTTGAGCGTTACCCTGGACATCAGTATTATATTCCGATGCACCACTGCAGCTTTACTGTATATCTGGGTCCTTCACATCGACGATGAAACACAGAAATTGCGTCAGTATTAAATACAAAATTCACAATGCCGAGTTAAGTACAAGGAGAGTAAATCTGATCACTGTTTTTGGTTTGCTTTGAGCGATTCATGGGAGATCAGTATTTGATTCCGATGCACTACTGGAGCTTTACTCGATCCCTTGATCTTTCACATTGACGATGAAACACAGAAGTTGCGTCGGGATTTAATACAAAAGGCACAATGCCGCCTTAAGTACAAGAAGAATAAATCTTCTCATTGTTTGTGGTTTGCTTTGAGTGTTTCATGGGAGATCAGTATTAGTTTCCCTAGCACTACTGCAGCTTTACTCTACCCCTTGGACCTTCACATTGACGATGAAACACAGAAATTGTGTCGGGATTTAATACAAAAGGCATAATGCTGACTTAAGTACAAGAAGAGTAAATCTTCACATTGTCTGTGGTTTGCTTTGAGCGTTTCCTGGGAGATCAGTATTAGATTCCGATGCACTACAGCAGCTTCACTCTATCCCTTATACCTTCCCATTGACGATGAACCACGGAAAGTGCATCGGGATTTAATACAAGAGGCACAATGCCGACTTTAGTACAAGAAGAGTAAATCTTCTCATTGATTGTGGTTTGCTTTGAGCGTTTTCTGGGAGATCAGTATTAGTTTCCGGTGCACTACTGTAGCTTTACATTATCCCTTGGACCGTCACATGACGATGAAACACAGAAATTGCGTCGGGATTTAGTACAAAAAGCACAATGCCGACTTAAGTACAAGAACAGTAAATCGCCTCATAGTTTGTGGCTTACTTTGAGCGTTTCCTGGGGATCAGTATTAGATTCCGATGCACTTCTGCAGCTTTACTTAACCCTTGGAGCTTCACATTGACGATGAAACACAGAAATTGCGTCTAGATTTAATACAGAAGGCACATTACGACTTAAGTACGAGGGCAGTTCAATAAGTAATGCAACACATTTTTTTTCTGAAACAAGGGTTGTTTTATTCAGCATTGAAATACACCAGGTTATTCCCCAATCTTTTAACTACACAACACTATTTTTCAACGTAATCTCCATTCAATGCTACGGCCTTACGCCACTTTGAAATGAGGGCCTGTATGCCTGCATGGTACCATTCCTCTGGTCGATGTCGGAGCCAACGTCGTACTGCATCAATAACTTCTTCATCATCCGCGTAGTGCCTCCCACGAATTGCGTCCTTCATTGGGCCAAACATATGGAAATCCGACGGTGCGAGATCGGGGCTGTAGGGTGCATGAGGAAGAACAGTCCACTGAAGTTTTGTGAGCTCCTCTCAGGTGCGAAGACTTGTGTGAGGTCTTGCGTTGTCATGAAGAAGGAGAAGTTCGTTCAGATTTTTGTGCCTACGAACACGCTGAAGTCGTTTCTTCAATTTCTGAAGAGTAGCACAATACACTTCAGAGTTGATCGTTTGACCATGGGGAAGGACATCGAACAGAATAACCCCTTCAGCGTCCCAGAATACTGTAACCATGACTTTACCGGCTGAGGGTATGGCTTTAAACTTTTTCTTGGTAGGGGAGTGGGTGTGGCGGCACTCCATTGATTGCCGTTTTGCTTCAGGTTCGAAGTGATGAACCCATGTTTCATCGCCTGTAACAATCTTTGACAAGAAATTGTCACCCTCGGCCACATGACGAGCAAGCAATTCTGCACAGATGGTTCTCCTTTGCTCTTTATGGTGTTCGGTTAGACAACGAGGGACCCAGTGTGAACAGACCTTTGAATATCCCAACTGGTGAACAATCGTGACAGCTCTACCAACAGAGATGTCATGTTGAGCACTGACTTGTTTGATGGTGATCCGTCGATCATCTCGAACGAGTGTGTTCGCACGCTCCGCCATTGCAGGAGTCACAGCTGTGCACAGCCGGCCCGCACGCGGGAGATCAGACAGTCTTGCTTGACCTTGCGGCGATGATGACACACGCTTTGCCCAACGACTCATCGTGCTTTTGTCCACTGGCAGATCACCATAGACATTCTGCAAGCGCCTATGAATATCTGAGATGCCCTGGTTTTCCGCCAAAAGAAACTCGATCACTGCTCGTTGTTTGCAACGCACATCCGTTACAGACGCCATTTTAACAGCTCCATACAGCGCTGCCACCTGTCGGAAGTCAATGAAACTATACGAGACGAAGCGAGAATGTTTGAAAATATTCCACAAGAAATTTCCGATTTTTTCAACCAAAATTGGCCGAGAAAAAAATGTGTTGCATTACTTATTGAACTGCCCTCGTACAAGAAGAGTCAATCTTCGGATTGTTTGTGGTTTGCTTTGAGCGCCTCCCAGGAAATCAGAATTATATTCCGATGCACTACTACAGCTTTACTCTATCTCTGGGACATTCACATCGACGATGAAACACAGAAATTGTGTCGGGATTAAATTCAAAAGGCACAATGCCGACTTAAGTACAAGAAGAGTAAATCGCCTCATTGTTTGTGGTTTGCTTTGAGCGTTTCCTGGGGATCAGTATTAGATTCCGATGCACTACTGCAGCTTTACTCTATCCCTTGGGGCTTCACATTGACGATGAAACACAGAAATTTCGTCTGGATTTAATACAGAAGGAACAATGCCGACTTACGTACAAAAAGAGTAAATCATCTCATTGTCTGTGGTTTGCTTTGAGCGTGTCCTGGGAGATCAGTATTAGTTTCCGATGCAGTACTGCAGGTTTACTGTATCCCTTTGAAGTTCACATTGTCGATGAAACACCGAAATTGCGTTTTGATTTAATATATAAGGCACAATGCCGACTTAAGTACAAGAAGAGTAAATCTTCGCATTGTTTGTGGTTTGCTTTGAGCGTTTCCTGCGAGGTCAGTATTAGATTCCGACGCAATACTGCAGCTTTACGCTATCAATTGGACCCTCGCACTGACGTTGAAACACAGAAATTTTGTCGGGATTTAATACAAAATTCACACTGCCGACTTAAGTACAAGAAGAGTAAATCTTCTTATTGTTTATGGTTTGCTTTGAGTGTTTCATGGGAGATTAATATTAGTTTCAGAAGCACTACTGCAGCTTTACTCTATCTCTTGGACCTTCACATTGACGATGAAACACAGAAATTGCGTCGGGCATTAAAACAAAAGGCACAATACCGACTTCATTACAGGAAGATAAATTCCTCTCATTGTTTGTGGTTTGCTATGAGCGTTTCCTGGTAGTTCACTATTTGATTCTGATGCACTACTGCAGCTTTTCTCTTTTCCTTGGACCTTCACATTGACGATGAAACACAGAAATTGCGTCGGGATATAATACAAATTGGCACAATGCCGACTTAAGTACAAGAAGAGTAAATCCTGTCATTGTTTATGGTTTGCTTTGAGTGTTTCCTGGGAGATCAGTATTAGATTCCGATGCACTACTGCAGCTTTACTACGTCCCTTTGACGTTCACATTGACGATGAAACACAGACATTGCGTCGGGATTTATCACAAAAGGCACAGTGCCGACGTAAGTACAAGAAGAGTAAATCTTCTCATTGTTTGTGGTTTGCTTTGAGCGTTTCCTGAGAGATCAGTATTGGATTCCGATGCACTACTGCAGCTTTACTCTATCCTTTGGACCTTCACATTGACGATTAAACACAGAACTTGCGTCGGGATTTAATATAAAAGGCACAGTGCCAACATAGGTACAAGAAGTGTAAATCAAATCATTGTTTGTGGTTTGCTTTGAGCGTTTCCTGGGAGATCAGTATTGAATTCCGATGCACTACTGCAGCTTTACTCTATCACTTGGACCTTCACATTGACGATGAGACATAGAAATTGCGTCGGGATTTAATACAAAAGGCACAATACCGTCTTAAGTACTAGAAGAGTAAATCTTCTCATTGTTTGTCGTTTGCTTTGAGCGTTTCCTGTTAGATCCGTATTAGATACCGATGCACTACTGCAGCTTTTCTCTGTCCCTTAGACCTTCACATTGACGATGAAACACAGAAATTCAACGACATTTTAAAAAAAAGGCATAATACCGACATAAGTACAAGAAGAGGGAACCTTCTTATGTTAGTGGTTTGCTTTGAACGTGTCCTGGGAGTTCAGTATTACATTCCGATGCACTACTGCAGCTTTACTCTGTCCCTTGGGCCTTCACATTGACAAAGAAACACAGATAATGCGTCCAGATTTAATACAAAAGGCACAATGCCGACTTAAGTACAAGAAGAGTAAATCTTCTTATGTTAGTGGTTTGCTTTGAGCGTTTCCTGGGAGATCAGTATTCGATTCCGATGCACTACTGCAGCCTGACCCTATCCCATGGACCTTCCCATTGACGATGAAACACAGAAATTGCGTCGGGATTTAATACAAAAGGCAGAATGCCGACTTAAGTACAAGAAGAGTAAATCTACTTATGTTAGTGGTTTGCTTTGAGCGTTTCCTGGAAGATCAGTATTAGATTCCGATGCACTACTGCAGCTTAACTCAATCCCTGGGACCTTCACATTGACAATGAAACACAGATATTGCGCCGAGATTTAATACAAAAGGCACAATGTAAACTTAAGTACAAGAAGAGTATATCTTCTCATTGTTTGTGGTTTGCTTTGTGCGTCTCCTGGGAGATCAGAATTAGATTCCGATGCACTACTGCAGCTTTACTCTATCCCTTGGAGCTTCACATTGACGATGAATCACAGAAATTTTGTCTGGATTTAATACAGAAAGAACAATGCCGACTTAAGTACAAGAAGAGTCAATCTTCGCATTGTATGTGGTTTGCTTTTGGCGTTTCCCGGGAGATCAGTATTATATTCCGATGAACTACTGCAGCTTTACTCTATCTCTGGGACCTTCACATCGACGATGAAACACAGAAATTGCGTCGGTATTAAATACAAAAGGCACAATGCCGACTTAAGTACAAAAAGAGTAAATCATCTCATTGTCTGTGTTTTGCTTTGAGCGTTTCCTGCTAGGTCAGGATTGGATTCCGATGCACTACTGCAGCTTTACGCTATCCCATGGACCTTCACACTGACGTTGAAACACAGAAATTGTATCGGGATTTATAACAAAATTCACAATGCCGACTTAAGTACAAGTAGAGTAAATCTTATCATTGATTGTGGTTTGCTTAGAGCGTTTCATGGGAGATCAGTATTAGATTCCGATGCACTACTGCAGCTTAACTCTATCCCTTGGACCTTCCCATTGACGATGAAACACAGAAATCACATCGGGATTAAATACAAACGGTACAATTCCGACTTAAGTACAAGAGGAGTAAATCTTCTCATTGTTTTTGGTTTGCTTTGAGCGTTTCCTAGGAGATCAGTATTAGATTCCGATGCATTACTGCTGCGTTACATTATCCCTTTGACGTTCACATAGACGATGAAACACAGAAATTGCGTCGGGATTTAATACAGAAGGAACAATGCCGACTTAAGAATAAGAAGAGTCAATCTTCTCATTGTTTGTCGTTTGCTTTGAGGGTTTCCTTTGAGATTTGTATTAGATTCCGTTGCACAACTCCTGTTTTACCCTATGCCGTGGGCCTTCACATTGACGACGAAACACTGATATTGCGTCGGGACTAAATACAAAAGGCAGAACGCCGACTTGAGTACAAGAAGAGTCAATTTTCTCATTGTTTGTGGATTGCTTTGCGCGTTTCCTGGGAAATCTGTATTAGATTCCGATGCACTACTGCAGCTTTACTCCATACCATGCACATTCACATTGATGATGAAACACAGCAATTGCGACGGGATTTAATGCAAAAGGCACAATACCGACTTAAGTACAAGAAGAGTAAATCGGCTCATTGTTTGTGGTTTGCTTTGAGCGTTTCCCGGGACATCAGTATTATATTCCGATGCACCACTGCAGCTTTACTCTATATCTGGGACCTTCACATCGACGATGAAACACAGAAATTGCGTCGGTATTAAATACAAAATTCACAATGCCGAGTTAAGTACAAGAAGAGTATATCTTATCACTGTTTTTGGTTTGTTTTGAGCGATTCATGGGAGATCAGTATTAGATTCCGATGCACTACTGCAGCTTTACTCTATCCCTTGGACCTTCACATTGACGATGAAACACAGAAATTTCGTCTGGATTTAATACAGAAGGAACAATGCCGACTTAAGAATAAGAAGAGTCAATCTTCTCATTGTTTGTCGTTTGCTTTGAGGGTTTCCTTTGAGATTTGTATTAGATTCCGTTGCACAACTGCTGTTTTACCCTATGCCGTGGGCCTTCACATTGACGACGAAACACTGATATTGCGTCGGGACTAAATACAAAAGGCAGAACGCCGACTTGAGTACAAGAAGAGTCAATTTTCTCATTGTTTGTGGATTGCTTTGCGCGTTTCCTGGGAAATCTGTATTAGATTCCGATGCACTACTGCAGCTTTACTCCATACCATGCACATTCACATTGATGATGAAACACAGCAATTGCGACGGGATTTAATGCAAAAGGCACAATACCGACTTAAGTACAAGAAGAGTCAATCTTCTCGTTTTTGTGGTTTTCTTTTAAAGTTTCTTGGGAGATCAGTATTAGATTCCGGTGCGCTACTGCAGCTTTACTCAATTCCTCGGACCTTCACATTGACGATGAAACACCGAAATTGGGTCTGGATTTAATACAAAAGGCACAATGCCGACTTAAGTACAAGAAGAGGAAATCTCCTCATTGTTTGTGCTTTTGCTTAGAGCGTTTCCTGGGAGATCAGTATTAGTTTCCGATGCACTACTGCAGCTTCACTCTATCCCATTGACCTCCGCATTGACGATGAAACTCAGAAATTGTGTCGGGAGTTAATAAAAAAGGCACAATGCCTACTTAAGTACAAGGAGGGTAAATTTTCTCATTCTTTGTGGTTTGCTCTGAGCGTTTCCTGGGAGATCAGTAATAGATTCCAATGCACTACTGCAGCTTTGCTCTATCTCTTTGACCTCTGCATTGACGATAAAACTCAGAATTTGATTCGGGGTTTCATAAAAAAGGCATAATGCCTACTTAAGTACAAGATGAGAGAATCTTCTCATTGTTTGTGGTTTGCTTTGAGTGTTTCCTGGAAGATCGGTTTAAGATTCCGATGCACTACTGCAGCTTTACTCAATTCCTTGGACCTTCACATTGACGATGAAACACAGAATTTGCTTCGGGATTTAATACGAAAGTTAGAATGCCGACTTCAGTGCAAGAGGAGTGAATCTTCTCATTGTTTGTGGTTTGCTTTCAGCGTTTCCTGTTAGATCAGTATTAGATTCCTATGCACTAGTGCAGCTTTACTCTATCCATTGACCTTCGCATTGACGACGAAACTCAGAATTTGCGTCGGGATTTATTAAAAAAGGCACAATGCCTACTTATGTTCAAGAAGAGTCAATCTTCTCATTTTTTGTGGTTTGCTTAGAGTGTTTACTGGGAGATCGGTATTAGATTCCGATGCACTACTGCAGCTTTACTCTATCCCCTTGACCTTCACATTGACGATGAAACACAGCAATTGCGTCGGGATTTAATACAAAAGGCACAATACCGACTTCAGTACAGGAAGTTAAATTCCTCTCATTGTTTGTGGTTTGCTATGAGCGTTTCCTGGTAGATCAGTATTTGATTCTGATGCACTACTGCAGCTTTTCTATTTTCCTTGGACCACCGAAATTGCGTCGAGATTTAATACAAAAGGCACAATGCCGACTTAAGTACAAAAAGAGTAAATATTCTCAACGTTTGTGGTTTGTTTTGAGCGTTTCCTGGGAGATCAGTATTAGATTCTGATGCACTACTGCAGCTTTACTCCATGCCATGGACCTTCACATTGACGACGAAATACAGATATTGAGTCGGGATTAAATACTAAAGGCAGAATGACGACTTGAGTACAAGAAGAGTCAATCTTCTCATTGTTTGTGGATTGCTTTGAGCGTTTCCTGGGAGATCAGTATTAGATTCCGATGCACTACTGCAGCTTTACTCTATCCTTTGACCTTCGCATTGACGATGAAACTCAGAAGTTGCGTCGGGATTTAATACAAAAGGCACAATGCCGTCTAAAGTACAAGAAGAGTATGTCTTCTCATTGTTTGTGGCTTGCTTTGAGCGTTTGCTGGGAGATCATCATTAGATTCCGATGCACTACTGTAGCTTTACTCTATCCCTTGGAAATTCACATTGACGATGAAACATAGAAATTGCGTCTGGATTTAATACAAAAGGCATAATGTCAACTTAAGTACAAGAAGTGTAAATCTTCTCATTATTTGTATTTGCTTTGAGTGTTTCCTGGCAGATCAGTATTAGATTCCGATGCACTACTGCTGCTTTACTCTATCTGCTGGACCTTCACATTTACGATGAAACACAGAAATTGCATAGGAGTTTAATACAAAAGGCACAATGCCGACTTAAGTACAATAAAAGTAAATCTTCTCATTGCTTGTGGTTTGATTTGACCGTTATCTGGGAGATCAGTATTAGATTCCGATCCACTACTGCAGCTTTACTCTATCCCTTGGACCTTCACATTGACGATGAAACACAGTAATTTCGTCGGGAATAAATAAAATATGCACAATGCCGACTTAAGTACAAGAAGAGTGAATCTTCTCTTTGTTTGTGGTTTGCTTTGAACGTTTCCTGGGAAATCAGCATTAGATTCCGATGTAATACTGCAGCTTTACTGTATCCCTTGGACCATCACATTGACGATGAAATACAGAAATTGCGTCGGGATTTAAGAGAAAAGGCACAATGCCGACTTCAGTACAAGAGGAGTAAAACTTCACATTCTTTGTGGTTTGCTTTGAGCGTTTGCTGGGTGATCAGTATTAGATTCCGATGCACTAATGCAGCTTTTCTCTATCCCCTGGACCTTCACTTTGACGATGAAACACAGAAATTGCTTCTGGACTTAATACAAAAGGCATAATGCCGACTTAAGTACAAGAAGAGTAAATCTCCTCATTGTTTGTGGCATGCTTTGAGCGATTGCTGGGAGATCAGTATTGCATTCCAATGCACTACTGCAGCCTTACTCTATTACTTGGAACTTCACATTGTCGATGAAACACATAAATTGCGTCGGGATTTAATACAAAAGGTAAATGCCGACTTAAGTACAAGAAGAGTAAATATTCTCATTGTTTGTGGCTTGCTTTGAGCGTTTCCTGAGAGATCAGTATTAGATTCCGATGCACTACTGCAGCTTTACTCTATCCCTTGGACCTTCAAATTGAAGATGAATCACAGATATTGCGTCGGAATTTAATAAAAAAGGCATAATGCCCTCTGAAGTACAAGAAGTGTAAATTTCCTCATTGTTTGTGGTTTGCTTTGAGCGTTTCCTGGGAGATCAGTATTAGATTATAATGCACTACTGCGGCTTTACTCTATCTGTTGGACCTTCACATTTACGATGAAACACAGAAATTGCATTGGGTTGTAATACAAAAGGCACAACGCCGAAAAGTACAAGAAAAGTAATTCTTCTCGATGTTTCAGGTTTGATTTGAGCGCTAAATGTGACATCAGTATTAGATTCCGATGCACTACAGCAGCTTTAGTCCATCTCCTGAACCTTCAGATTGACGATGAATTATAGAAATTGCGTCTAGATTTAATACAAAAGGCACAATGCCGACTTCAGTACAAGAGGAGTAAATCTTCACATTGTTTGTGGTTTGCTTTGAGCGTTTCCTGGGTGATCAGTATTAGATTCCGATCCACTAATGCAGCTTTTCTCTATCACTTGGACCTTCACATTCACGATGAAACACAGAAATTCCGTCAGGTTTTAATACAAAAGGCGCAATGCCGACTTAAGTACAAGAAGAGTAAATCTCCTCACTGTTTTTGCTTTTGGTTTGAGCGTTTCCTGTTAGATCAGTATTAGATTCCTATGCACTAGTGCAGCTTTACTCTATCCAGGAAACGCGCAAAGCATACCACAAACAATGAGAAGATTTACTCTCCTTGTACTTATGGCGGTATTGTGCCTTTTGTATTAAATCCCGACGACATTCTGAGTTTCATCGTCAATGCGAAATTGACGATGAAACTCTGAATTTGCGTCGGGATTTATTAAAAAAGGCACAATGCCTAATTATGTACAAGAAGAGTCAATCTTCTCATTGTTTGTGGTTTGCTTTGAGCGTTTCCTTGGAGATCAGTATTTGATTACGATGCACTACTGCAGCTTTACTCCATACCTTTGACCTTCGCATTGACGATGAAACTCAGAAGTTGCGTCGGGATTTAATACAAAAGGCACAATGCCGCCATAAGTACAAGAAGAGTCAATCTTCTCATTGTTTGTGGTATGCTTTCCGCGTTTCCTGGGAGATCAGTATTAGATTCCGATGCACTACTGCAGCTTTACTCCATGCCTTGGACCTTCACATTGACGACGAAACACAGATATTGCGTCGGGATTAAATACAAAAGGCAGAATGCCGATTTGAGTATAAGAAGAGTCAATCTTCTCATTGTTTGTGGATTGCTTTGAGCGTTTCCTGGGAGAGCAGTATTGGATTCCGATGCACTATTGCAGCTTTACTCTATACTTTGACCTCCGCATTGACGATGAAACTCAGAAGTTGCGTCGGGATTTAATACAAGAGGCACAATGCCGTCTTAAGTGCAAGAAGAGTATATCTTCTCATTGTTTGTGGTTTGCATTTAGCGTTTCCTGGGAGATCAGTATTAGATTCCGATGCCCTACTGCAGTATTACTCTATCCCTTGGAAATTCACATTGACGATGAAACATAGAAATTGCGTCGGGATTTAATACAAAAGGCATAATGCCAACTTAAGTACAAGAAGTGTAAATTTTTTCATTGTTTGTGGTTTGCTTTGATCGTTTCCTGGCAGATCAGTATTAGATTGCGATGCACTACTGCAGCTTTACTCTATCTGTAGGACCTTCACATTTACGATGAAACACAGAAATTGCATAGGGGTTTAATACAAAAGGCACAATGCCGACTTAAGTACAAGAAAAGTAAATCTTCTCATTGTTTGTGGTTTGATTTGACCGTTACCTGGGAGATCAGTATTAGATTCCGTTGCTGTACTGCAGCTTTACCCTATCCCTTGGACATTCACATTGACGATGAAACACAGAAATTTTTTCGGGATTAAATAAAATTTGCACAATGCCGACATAAGTACAAGTTGAGTGAATCTTCTCATTGTTTGTGGTTTGCCTTGAACGTTTCCTGTGAAATCAGTATTAGATTCCGATGCACTACTGGAGCTTTACTGTATCCCTTGGACCATCACATTGACGATGAAATATAGAAATTGCGTCGGGATTTAAGACAAAAGGCACAATTCCGATTTCAGTACAAGAGGAATAAAACTTCATATTGTTTGTGGTAAGCTTTGTGCGTTTCCTGGGGGATCAGTATTAGATTCCGATGCACAAATGCAGCGTTATTCTATCCCTTGGACCTTCTCTTTGACGATGAAACACAAAAATTGCGTCGGGACTTAATACAAAAGGCATAATGCCGACTTAAGTACAAGAGGAGTAAAACTTCTCATTGTTTTTGATTTGCTTTGAGCGTTCCTGGGAGATCAGTATTAGATTCCGATGCACTACTGCTGCTTTACTCTATCCCTTTGTCGTTCACATTGACGATGAAACACAGAAATTTCGTCGGGATTTAATACAAAAGGCACAATGCTGACTTAAGTACAAGAAGAGTAAATCTCCTCACTCTTTGTGCTTTTGGTTTGAGCGTTTCCTGTTAGATCAGTATTAGATTCCTATGCACTAGTGCAGCTTTACTCTATCCTTTGACATTCGCATTGACGATGAAACTCAGATTTTGCGTCGGGATTTATTAAAAAAGGCACAATGCCTACTTATGTACAAGAAGAGTCAATCTTCACATTGTTTGTGGTTTGCTTTGAGCGTTTCCTTGGAGATCAGTATTAGATTACGATGCACTACTGCAGCTTTACTCCATGCCTTGGACCTTCACATTGACGAAGAAACACAGATGTTGCGTCGGGATTAAATACAAAAGGCAGAATACCGATTTGAGTATAAGAAGAGTCAATCTTCTCATTGTTTGTGGATTGCTTTGAACGTTTCCTGGGAGAGCAGTATTGGATTCCGATGCACTATTGCAGCTTTACTCTATCCTTTGACATTCGCATTGACGATGAAACTCAGATTTTGCGTCGGGATTTATTAAAAAAGGCACAATGCCTACTTATGTACAAGAAGAGTCAATCTTCACATTGTTTGTGGTTTGCTTTGAGCGTTTCCTTGGAGATCAGTATTAGATTACGATGCACTACTGCAGCTTTACTCCATCCCTTTGACCTTCGCATTGACGATGAAACTCAGAAGTTGCGTCGGGATTTAATTCAAAAGGCACAATGCCGCCATAAGTACAAGAAGAGTAAATCTTCTCATTGTTTGTGGTATGCTTTGCGCGTTTCCTGGGAGTTCAGTATTAGATTCCGATGCACTACTGCAGCTTTACTCCATGCCTTGGACCTTCACATTGACGAAGAAGCACAGATGTTGCGTCGGGATTAAATACAAAAGGCAGAATACCGATTTGAGTATAAGAAGAGTCAATCTTCTCATTGTTTGTGGATTGCTTTGAACGTTTCCTGGGAGAGCAGTATTGGATTCCGATGCACTATTGCAGCTTTACTCTATCCTTTGACCTCTGCATTGACGATGAAACTCTGAAGTTGCGTCGGGATTTAATACAAAAGGCACAATGCCATCTTAAGTACAAGAAGAGTACATCTTCTCATTATTTGTGGTTTGCATTGAGCGTTTGCTGGCAGATCAATATTAGATTTCGATGCACTACTGCAGCTTTACTCTATCTGTTGGACCTTCACATTTACGATGAAACACAGAAATTGCATTGGGGTTTAATACAAAAGGCACAATGCCGACTTAAGTACAAGAAAAGTAAATCTTCTCATTGTTTGTGGTTTGATTTGACCGTTACCTGGGAGATCAGTATTAGATTCCGTTGCAGTACTGCAGCTTTACTCTATCTGTTGGACCTTCACGTTGACGATGAAACACAGAAATTGCGTCGGTAATTAATAGAAAAGGCACAATGCAGACATAGGTACAAGATGAGAAAATCTTCTCATTGTTAGTGGTTTGGTTTGAGAGTTTCCTGCGAGATCATTATTAGATTCCTATGCACTACCGCATCTTTACTCTATCCTTTGGACCTTCACATTGACGATGAATCACAGATATTGCGTCGGGATTTAATAAAAAAGGCATAATGCCATCTGAAGTACAAGAAGTGTAAATCTCCTCATTGTTTGTGGTTTGCTTTGAGCGTCTCCTGGGAGATCAGTATTAGATTCCAATGCACTACTGCAGCTTTACTCTATCTGTTGGACATTCACATTTACGATGAAATACAGAAATTGGATCTTGGTTTAATACAAAAGACACAATGCCGACTTAAGTATAAGAAAAGTAAATCTACTCATTGTTTTTGGTTTGATTTGAGCATTACCTGGGAGATCAGTATTAGATTGCGATGCTCTACTGCAGCTTTACTCTATTCCTTGGACCTTCACATTGACGACGAAACACAGTAATTTCTACGGGATTAAATAATATATGCACAATGCCGACTCAAGTACAAGAATAGCGAATTTCCTCATTGTTTGTGGTTTGCTTTGAACGTTTCCTGGGAAATCAGTATTAGATTCTGATGCACTACTGCAGCTTTACTGTACCCCTTGGACCAACACATTGACGATGAAATACAGACATTGCGTCGGGATTTAAGACAAAAGGCACAATGTCGACTTCAGTACAAGAGGAATAAAACTTCACATTGAATGTGGTTTGTTTTGAGCGGTTCCTGGGTGATCAGTATCAGATTCTGATGCACTAATGCAGCTTTACTCTATCCCTTGGACCTTCACATGACGATGAAACACAGAAATTGGGTCGGGATTTAATACAGACAGCACAATGCCGACTTTTTTACAAGATGAGTAAATCTTCTCACTGTTTGTGGTTTGCTTTGAGAGTTACCTGGGAGATCAGTATTAAATTCCGATGCATTACTTCAGCTTTACTTTATCCCTTTGACGTTCACATTGACGATGAAACACAGAAATTGCGTCGAGATTTAACACAAAAGTGCCTTTTCTATTAAATCCCGACTAAAATACAAGAAGTGTAAATCTACTCATGGCTTGTGGTTTGCTTTGAGCGTTACCTAGGAGATCAGTATTAGATTCCGATGCATTACTGCAGCTTTTCTCTATCTGTTGGACCTTCACATTTACGAGAAACACAGAAATTGCATCGGGATTTAATACAAAAGGCACAATGCCGAAAAGTACAAGAAAATTAATTCTACTCATTGTCTTAGGTTTGATTTGAGTGTTACCTGGGAGATCAGTATTACATTCCGATGCACTACAGCAGCTTTACTCTATCTCTTGGACCTTCACATTGACGAAGAAATACAGAAATTGCGTCTAGAATTAAAACAAAAGGCACAATGCCGACTTCAGCACAAGACGAGTAAATCTTCATATTTCTTGTGGTTTGCCTTGAGCGTTTCCTGGGTGATCAGTATTAGATTGCGATCCACTAATGCAGCTCTACTCTATCCCTTGGACCTTCACATTCACGATGAAACACAGAAATTCCGTCAGGTTTTAATACAAAAGGCGCAATGCCGACTTAAGTACAAGGAGAGTAATTCTTCTCATTGTATGTGGTCTGCTTTGGGCGTTTGCTGGGTGATCAGTATTACATTCCGATGCTCTACTGCAGCTTTACTCTATCCCTTGGCCCTTCACATTGACGATGAAATACAGAAATTGCGTCGGGATTTTATACAGAAGGCACAATGCCGACTTAAAAACAAAAGGAGTAAATCCTCTCATTGTTTTTGATTTGTTTTGAGTGTTCCTGGGAGATCAGTATTAGATTCCGATGTACTACTGCAGCTTTACTCCATCCCTTGGAACTTGACATTGACGATGAAACACAGAAATTGCGTCGGGATTTAATACAGTATGCACAATGCCGACTTAAGTACAAGTGGAGTAAATCTTCCTATTGTTTTTGGTTTGCTTTGAGCGCATCCTGGGAGAGCAATATTGCATTCCGATGCGTTACTGCAGCTTTACCCTATACCTTGGACCTTAGCATTGACGATGAAACACAGAAATTACGTCGGGATTTAATTCAAAAGGCACATTGGCGACTTAAGTACAAGAAGAGTAAATCGTCTCATTGTTTGTGGTGTGTTTTTGAGCGTTACCTGGGAGTTCAGTATAAGATTCCGATGCACTACTGCAGCTTTACTCTATCCCTTGCACCTTCACATTGACGATGAAACACAGAAATTGCGTGTGGATTTGATACAAAAGGCACAATGCCGGCGTAAGCACAGGAAGAGAAGTCTTCTCAATGCTTGTGGTTTGTTTTGAGCGTTTCCTGGGAGATCAGTATCAGATTCCGATGCACAACTGCTGATTTACTCTACCCCTTGGTCCTTCTCATTAACTATGATACTCAGAAATTGCGTCGGGATTTAATACGAAAGGCACAATGCCGACTTAAGTACAAGAAGAGTAAATCTTCTCATTGTTTCTGGTTTGCTATGAGAGTATCCTGGGAGATCAGTTTTAAGTTCCGATGCACTACTGCAGCTTTACTGTATCCCTTGGACCTTCCCATTGACGACGAAACACAGAAATTGGGTCGGGCATTAAAACAAAAGGCATAATGCCGACTTAAATGCAAGAAGTGTAAATCTTCTCATTGTTTGTTGTTAGCTTTGAGCGTTTCCTGGGAGATCAGTATTAGATTCCGATGCACTACTGCAGCTTTCCTCTATCTGTTGGACCTTCACATTGACGATGAAACACAGAAATTGCGTCGGCAATTAATAGAAAAGGCACAATGCAGACATAGGTACGAGATGAGTAAATCTTCTCATTGTTTGTGGTTTGCTTTGAAAGTTTCTTGTGAGAGCAGTATTAGATTCCGATACACTACTGCAGCTTAACTCAATCCGTTAGTAATACACATTGACAATGAATCACAGAAACTGTGTCTGGATTTAAAACAAAAGGCACAATACCGACTTCAGTACAGGAAGATAAATTCCTCTCATTTTTTGTGGTTTGCTTTGAGCGTTTCATGGGAGATCAGTATTAGATTCCGATGCATTACTGCAGCTTTACTTTATCCCTTTGACGTTCGCATTGACGATGAAACACAGAGATTTCGTCGGGATTTAATACAAAAGGCAGAATGCCGACTTAAGTACAAGAAGAGTAAATACTCTCATCGCTTGTGGTTTGCTTTGAGCGTCTATTGAGAGATCAGTATTAGATTCCGACGCACTGCTGCAGCTTTACTCTATCCCTTGGACCTTCACATTGACGATGAAACACAGATATTGCGTCGAGATTTAATAAAAAAGTGCCTTTTCTATTAAGTCCCGACTAAAATACAAGAAGTGTAAATCTACTCATGGTTTGTGGTTTGTTTTGAGCGTTTCCTGGGAGATCAGTATTAGATTCCGATGCATTACTGCAGCTTTTCTCAATCTGTTGGACCTTCACATTTACGAGAAACACAGAAATTGCATCGGGATTTAATACAAGAGGCACAAAGCCGAAAAGTACAAGTAAAGTAATTCTTCTCACTCTATTACGTTCGATTTGAGTGTTACCTAGAAGATCAGTATTAGATTCCGAAGCACTACTGCAGCTTTACCCTATATCTTGGACCTTAGCATTGACGATGAAACACAGAAATTACGTCGGGATTTAATTCAAAAGGCACAATGGCGACTTAAGTACAAGAAGAGTAAATAGTCCTATTGTTTGTGTTGTGTTTTTGAGCGTTACCTGGGAGATCAGTATAGGATTCCGATGCAATACTGCAGCTTTATTCTATCCCTTGCACCTTCACATTGACGATGAAACACAGAAATTGCGTCGGGATTTGATACAAAAGGCACAATGCCGACTTAAGCACAGGAAGAGAAGTCTTCTCAATGCTTGTGGTTTGTTTTGAGCGTTTCCTGGGAGATCAGTATCAGATTCCGATGCACTACTGCTGATTTACTCTACCCCTTGGTCCTTCACATTAACTATGATACTCAGAAATTGCATCGGGATTTAATACGAAAGGCACAATGCCGACTTAAGTACAAGAAGGGTAAATCTTCTCATTGTTTCTGGTTTGCTTTGAGAGGATCCTGGGAGATCAGTTTTAAGTTCCGATGCACTACTGCAGCTTTACTGTATCCCTTGGACCTTCTCATTGACGATGAAAAACAGAAATTGCGTCGGGCATTAAAACAAAAGGCACAATACCGACTTCATTACAGGAAGATAAATTCCTCTCATTGTTTGTGGTTTGCTATGAGCGTTTCCTGGTAGTTCACTATTTGATTCTGATGCACTACTGCAGCTTTTCTCTTTTCCTTGGACCTTCACATTGACGATGAAACACAGAAATTGCTTCGGGATTTAATGCGAAAGGCACAATGTCGACCTTAGTACAAGAGGAGTAAATCTTCTCATTGTTTGTGGTTTGCTTTCAGCGTTTCCTGGGTGATCAGTATTAGACTCCGATGCACTACTGCAGCTTTATTCTATCCCTTTGGCGTTCACATTGACGATGAAACACAGAAATTGCGTCAGGTTTCAATACAAAAGACACAATGCCGACCTAAGTATAAGAAGAGTAAATCTTCATGTTGTTTGTGGTTTGCTTTGAACGTTACCTGGGAGATCAGTATTAGTTTCCGATGCACTACTGCAGCTTTACTCCATCCCTTGGACTTTCACATTGGCGATGAAACACAGCAATTGCGTCGGGATTTAACACAAAAGCCACAATGTCCACTTGAGTACAAGAAGAGACATTCTTCTAATTGTTTGTGGTTTGCTTTTAGCGTTTCCTGGGGGATCAGTAATCGATTTCGATGCACTACTGCAGCTTTACTCTGTCCCTTGGAACTTTACATTGACGATGAAATACCGAAATTGCGTCGGGATTTAATACAAAAGGCACAATGCCGACTTAAGTACAAGAAGAGTAACTCTTCTCAATGTTTGTGGTTTGCTTTGAGCGTTTCCTGGGAGATCAGTATTAGATTCCGAAGCACTACTGCAGCTTTACTCCATCCCTTTGACCCTCGCATTGACGATGAAACTGAGAAGTTGCGTCGGGATTTATTACAAAAGGCACAATGCCGCCTGAAGTACAAGAAAAATAAATCTTCTGACTGTTTGTGGTTTGCTTTCGCGTTTCCTGGGAGATCAGTATTAGATTCCGACGCACTACTGCAGCTTTACTCCATGCCTTGGACCTTCACATTGACGACGAAACACATATATTGGGTCGGGATTAAATACCAAAGGCAGAATGCCGACTTGAGTACAAGAAGAGTCAATCTTCTCACTGTTTATGGATTGCTTTGAGTGTTTCCTGGGAGATCAGTATTAGATTCCGACGCACTACAGCAGCTTTACTCTATTCTTTTACCTTCGCATTGACGATGAAACTCAGAAGTTGCGTCGGGATTTAATACAAAAGGCACAATGCCGTCTTAAGTACAAGAAGAGTATATCTTCTCATTGTTTGTGTTTTGTTTTGAGCGTTTCCTGGGAGATCAGCATTAGATTCCGATGCACTACTGCAGCTTTACTCTATCACTTGGAAATTCACATTGACGATGAAACATAGAAACTGCGTCGGGATTTAATACAAAAGGCGTAATGCCAACTTATGTACAAGAAGTGTAAATCTTCTCATTGTTTGTATTTGCTTTGAGTGTTCCTGGGAGATCAGTATTAGATTCCGATGTACTACTGCAGCATTACTCCATCCCTTGGAACTTGACATTAACGATGAAACACAGAAATTGCGTCGGGATTTAATACAGTATGCACAATGCCGACTTAAGTACAAGTGGAGTAAATCTTCCTATTGTTTTTGGTTTGCTTTGAGCGCTTCCTGGGAGAGAAATATTGCATTCCGATGCGCTACTGCAGCTTTACCCTATACCTTGGACCTTAACATTGACGATGAAACACAGAAATTACGTCGGGATTTAATTCAAAAGGCACAACGGCGACTTAAGTAAAAGAAGAGTAAATCGTCTCATTGTCTGTGGTGTGTTTTTGAGCGTTACCTGGGTGTTCAGTATAAGATTCCGATGCACTACTGCAGCTTTACTCTATCCCCTGCACCTTCACATTGACGATGAAACACAGAAATTGCGTGTGGATTTGATACAAAAGGCACAATGCCGGCGTAAGCACAGGAAGAGAAGTCTTCTCAATGCTTGTGGTTTGTTTTGAGCGTTTCCTGGGAGATCAGTATCAGATTCCGATGCACTACTGCTAATTTACTCTACCCCTTGGTCCTTCACATTAACTATGATACTCAGAAATTGCGTCGGGATTTAATACGAAAGGCACAATGCCGACCTAAGTACAAGAAGAGTAAATCTTCTCATTGTTTCTGGTTTGCTTTGAGAGTATCCTGGGAGATCAGTTTTAAGTTCCGATGCACTACTGCAGCTTTACTGTATCCGTTGGACCTTCCCATTGACGACGAAACACAGAAATTGGGTTGGGCATTAAAACAAAAGGCATAATGCCGACTTAAGTGCAAGAAGTGTAAATCTTCTCATTGTTTGTTGTTAGTTTTGAGCGTTTCCTGGGAGATCAGTATTAGATTCCGATGCACTACTGCAGCTTTCCTCTATCTGTTGGACCTTCACATTGACGATGAAACACAGAAATTGCGTCGGCAATTAATAGAAAAGGCACAATGCAGACATAGGTACGAGACGAGTAAATCTTCTCATTGTTTGTGGTTTGCTTTGAAAGTTTCTTGTAAGAGCAGTATTAGATTCCGATGCACTACTGCAGCTTAACTCAATCCGTTAGTAATGCACATTGACAATGAAACACAGAAACTGTGTCTGGATTTAAAACAAAAGGCACAATACCGACTTCAGTACAGGAAGATAAATTCCTCTCATTGTTTGTGGTTTGCTTTGAGCGTTTCCTGGGAGATCAGTATTAGATTCCGATGCATTACTGCAGCTTTACTTTACCCCTTTGACGTTCGCATTGACGATGAAACACAGAAATTTCGTCGGGATTTAATACAAAAGGCAGAATGCAGACTTAAGTACAAGAAGAGTAAATATTCTCATCGCTTGTGGTTTGCTTTGAGCGTTTATTGAGAGATCAGTATTAGATTCCGACGCACTACTGCAGCTTTACTCTATCCCTTGGACCTTCACATTGACGATGAAACACAGATATTGCGTCGAGATTTAACAAAAAAGTGCCTTTTCTATTAAATCCCGACTAAAGTACAAGAAACGTAAATCTACTCATGGTTTGTGGTTTGCTTTGAGCGTTTCCTGGGAGATCAGTATTAGATTCCGATGCATTACTGCGGCTTTTCTCTATCTGTTGGACCTTCACATTTACGAGAAACACAGAAATTGCATCGGGATTTAATACAAGAGGCACAATGCCGAAAAGTACAAGTAAAGTAATTCTTCTGACTGTTTTAGGTTTGATTTGAGTGTTACCTAGAAGATCAGTATTAGATTCCGAAGCACTACTAATGCTTTACCCTATATCTTGGACCTTAGCATTGACGATGAAACACAGAAATTACGTCGGGATTTAATTCAAAATGCACAATGGCTACTTAAGTACAAGAAGAGTAAGTAGCCCTATTGTTTGTGGTGTGTTTTTGAGCGTTACCTGGGAGATCAGTATAAGATTCCGATGCACTACTGCAGCTTTACTCTATCCCTTGCACCTTCACATTGACTATGAAACACAGAAATTGCGTAGGGGATTTGATATAAAAGGCACAATGCCTACTTAAGCACAGGAAGAGAAGTCTTCTCAATGCTTGTGGTTTGTTTTGAGCGTTTCCTGAGAGATCAGTATCAGATTCCGATACACTACTGCTGATTTATTCTATCCCTTGGTCCTTCACATTAACTATGATACTCAGAAATTGCGTCGGGATTTAATACGAAAGGCACAATGCCGAATTAAGTACAAGAAGAGTAAATCTTCTCATTGTTTCTGGTTTGTTTTGAGAGTATCCTGGGAGATCAGTTTTAGGTTCCGATGTACTACTGCTGCTTTACTGTTCCCTTGGACCTTCCCATTGACGATGAAACACAGAAATTGGGTCGGGCATTAAAACAAAAGGCACAATACCGACTTCATTACAGGAAGATAAATTCCTCTCATAGTTTGTGGTTTGCTATGAGCGTTTCCTGGTAGTTCAATATTTGATTCTGATGCACTACTGCAGCTTTTCTCTTTTCCTTGGACCTTCACATTAACGATGAAACACAGAAATTGCTTCGGGATTTAATGCGAAAGGCACAATGTCGACCTTAGTACAAGAGGAGTAAATCTTCTTATAGTTTGTGGTTTCCTTTGAGCGTTACGTGGGCGATCAGTATTAGATTCCGAACACTACTGCAGCATTATTCCATACCTTGGACCTTCACATTGACGATGAAACACAGAAATTGCGTTGGGATGTAATAAAAAATGCAGAATTCCGACTTAAGTACAAGAAGAGTAAAGCTTCTCACTGTTTGTGGTTTGCTTTGAACGTATCCTGGGAGATCAGCAATCGATTCCGATGCACTACTGCAGCTTTAATCTATCCGTTGGAACTTCACATTGACGATGAAAGAAAGAAATTGCGTCGGGATTTAATATAAAAGGCACGATGCCGACTAAAGTACAAGAAGAGTAATTCTTCTCATAGTTTGTAGCTTGCTTTGAGCGTTTTCTGAGAGATCAGTATTAGATTCCGATGCACTACTGCAGCTTTACTCCATCCCTTTGACCTTCGCATTGGCGATGGAACTCAGAAGTTGCGTCGCTATTCAATACAAAAGGCACAATGCCCCCTTAAGTACAAGAAGAGTAAATCTTCTCATTGATTGTGCTTTGGTTTGCGCGTTTACTAGGAGATCAGTATTAGATTCCGATGGACTACTGCAGCTTTACTCCATGCCTTGGACCTTCACATTGACGACGAAACACAGACATTGCGTCGGGATTAAATACAAAAGGCAGAATGCCGATTTGAGTACAAGAAGAGTCAATCTTCTCATTGTTTGTGGATTGCTTTGAGCGTTTCCTGGGAGATCAGTATTGGATTCCGATGCACTATTGCAGCTTTACTCTATCCTTTGACCTCCGCATTGACGATGAAACTCAGAAGTTGCGTCGGGATTTAATACAAAAGACACAATGCCGTCTTAAGTGAAAGAAGAGTATATCTCCTCATTGTTTGTGGTTTGCTTTGAGCGTTTCCTGGGAGATCAGTATTAGATTCCGTTGCAGTACTGCAGCTTTACCCTATCCCTTGGACCTTCACAATGACGATGAAACACAGAAATTTCGTGGGGATTAAATATAATTTGCACAATGCCGACTTAAGTACAAGCAGAGTGAATCTTCTCATTGTTTGCGGTTTGCTTCGAACGTTTCCTGTGAAACCAGTATTATATTCCGATGCAATACTACAGCTTTACAGTATCCCTTGGACCATCACATTGACGATGAAATATAGAAATTGCGTCGGGATTTAAGACAAAAGGCACAATGCCGACTTCAGTACAAGAGGAGCAAAACTTCACATTGTATGTGGTTTGCTTTGAGCGTTTCCTGGGTGATCAGTATTAGATTCCGATGCACTAAAGCAGCGTTACTCTATCCCTTGGACGTTCACTTTGACGATGAAACACAAATATTGCGTCGGTACTTAATACAAAAGGCATAATGCCGACTTAAGTACAAGAAGAGTAAATCTACTCATTGTTTGTGGTTTGCTTTGAGCGTTTGCTGGGAGATCAGTATTACATTCCGATGCACTACTGCAGCTTTACTCTATCTCTAGGACCTTCACATTGTCGATGAAACACATTAATTGCGTCGGGATTTAATACGAACGGTACGATGCCGACTTAGGTACAAGATGGGTAAATCCTCTCATTGTTTGTGGTTTGCTTTGAGAGTTTCCTGGGAGATCAGTATTAGATTCCGATGCACTACTGCAGCGTTACTCTATCCCTTGGACTTTCACATTGACGATGAAACACAGATATTGCGTCGGGATATAATACAAAAGTGCCTTTTGTATTAAATCCCGACTAAAACACAAGAAGTGTTAATCTACTCATGGTTTGAGGTTTGCTTTGAGCGTTTCCTGGGAGATCAGTATTAGATTCCGATGCACTACTGCAGCTTTTCTCTATCTGTTGGACCTTCACATTTACGAGAAACACAGAAATTGCATCGGGATTTAATATAAAAGGCACAATGCCGAAAAGTACAAGAAAAGTAATTCTTTTCATTGTTTTAGGTTTGATTTGAGTGTTACCTGGGAGATCAGTATTAGATTCCGATGCACTACAGCAGCTTTACTCTATCTCTTGGACCTTCACATTGACGATGAAATACAGAAATTGCGTCTAGATTTAATACAAAAGGCACAATGCCGACTTCAGTACAAGAGGAGTAAATCTTCATATTGTTTGTGGCTTGCTTTGAGCGTTTCCTGGGTGATCAGTATTAGATTCCGATCCACTAATGCAGCTTTACTCTCTCCCTTGGACCTTCACATTCACGATGAAACACAGAAACTCCGTCAGGTTTTAATACGAAATGCGCAATGCCGACTTAAGTACAAGGGAGTAATTCTTCTCAATGTTTGTGGTTTGCTTTGAGCGATTCCTGGGAGATCAGTATTAGTGTCCGATGCACTACAGCAGTTTTACTCTATCTCTTGGACCTTTACATTCACGATTAAACACAGAAATTGAGTCGGGATTTAATACAAAAGGCATAATGCCGACTTAAGTACAAGAAGAGTTAATCTTCTCATTGTTTGTGGTCTGCTTTGGGCGTTTGCTGGGTGATCAGTATTACATTCCGATGCACTACTGCAGCTTTACTCTATCCCTTGGCCCTTCACATTGACGATGAAACACAGAAATTGCGCAGGGATTTAATACAGTATGCACAATGCCGAATTAAGTACAAGTGGAGTAAATGCTCCTATTGTTTTTGGTTTGCTTTGAGCGCTTCCTGGGAGAGCAATATTAGATTCTGATGCGCTACTGCAGCTTTACGCTATACTTTGTACCTTAGCGTTGACGATGAAACACAGAAATTACGTCGGGATTTAATTCAGAAGGCACAATGGCGACATAAGTACAAGAAGAGTAAACCGTCTCATTGAGCGTTACCTGGGGGACCAGTATAAGATTCCGATGCACTACTGCAGTATTACTCTATCCCTTGCACCTTCACATTGACGATGAAACACAGAAATTGCGTGTGGATTTGATAGAAAAGGCACAATGCCGACTTAAGCACAGGAAGAGAAGCCTTCTCAATGCTTGTGGTTTGCTTTGAGCGTTTCCTGGGAGATCAGTATCAGATTCCGATACACTACTGCTGATTTACTCTACCCCTTGGTCCTTGACATTAACTATGATACTCAGTAATTGCGTCGGGATATAATACGAAAGGCACAATGCCGACTTAAGTACAAGAAGAGTAACTCTTCTCATTGTTTTCGGTTTGCTTTGAGAGTATTCTGGGAGATCAGTATTAGATTCCGATGCACTACTGCAGCTTTACTGTATCCCTTGGACCTTCCCATTGACGATGAAACACAGAAATTGGGACGGGCATTAAAACAAAAGGCATAATGCCGACTTAAGTGCAAGAAGTGGAAATCTTCTCATTGTTTGTGGTTAGCTTTGAGCGTTTCCTGGGAGATCAGTATTAGATTCCGATGCACTACTGCAGCTTTACTCTATCTGTTGGACTTTCACATTGACGATGAAACACAGAAATTGCGTCGGCAATTAATAGAAAAGGCACAATGCAGACATAGGTACAAGAAGAGTAAATCTTCTCATTGTAAGTGGTTTGCTTTGAGACATTAGTGCGAGATCAGTATTAGATTCCGATGCTCTACTGCAGCTTTTCTCTATTCCTTGGACCTTCACATTGACGATGAAATACACATATTGCGTCGGGATTTAATAAAAAAGCATAATGCCGTCTAAAGTAGAAGAAGTGTAAATCTCCTCATTGTTTGTGGTTTGTTTTGAGCGTTTCCTGGGAGAACAGTATTAGATTCCAATGCACTGCTGCAGCTTTACTCTATTCGTTGGGCCTTCGCATAGACGATGAAACACAGAAATTGCGTCGGGATTTAATACAAAAGGCACAATGCCGATTTTAGTACGAGAGGAATATATCTTCACATTTTTTGTTGTTTGCTTTGAGCGTTTCCTGGGTGCTCAATATTAGATTCCGATGCACTACTGCAGCTCTACTCTATTCCTTGCATATTCACATTGACGATGAAACACAGAAATTGCGTAACGGTGTAATTAAAATGGCACAATGGCGACTTAAGTACAAGATGAGTAAATCTTGTCATTGTTTGTGGTTTGCTTTGGGCGTTTCCTGGGAAATCAGCATTACATTCAGATGCAATGCTGCAGCTTTACTCTATCCCTTGGACCTTCACATTGACGATGAAACCCAGATATTGCGTCGGGATTAAATCAAATGGCACAATGCCGACTTAAGTACAAGAAGAGTAAATCTTCTCATTGTTTGTGGTTTGCTTTGAACGTTTAATGGGAGATCAGTAGTAGATTCCATTGCACTACTGCAGCTTTACTGTATCCGTTAGACCTTCACATTGACGGTGAAACACAGAAATTGCTTCGTGATTTAATACAAAAGGCACAATGCCATCTTAAGTACAAGAAGAGTAAATGTTCTCATTGTTTGTGGTTTGCTTTGAACGTTTCCTGGGAGATCAGTAGTAGATTCCGTTGCACTACTGCAGCTTTACTCTATCCCTCGGACCTTCACATTGACGATGAACTACTGAAATTGCGTCTGGATTTAATAGAAAAGGGACAATGCCGACTTAAGTACAAGAGGAGTAAATCCTCTCATTGATTTTGGTTTGCTTTGAGCGTTCCTGGGAGATCAGTATTAGATACCGATGCACTACTGCATCTTTACCCTATCCCTTTGACGTTCACATTGAGTTGAAAAACAGAAATTTCGTCGGAATTTAATACAAAATGCACAATGCCGACTTAAGTACAAGAAGAGTAATTGTGCACTTTGTTTCTGGTTTGGTTTGAGCGCTTCCTGGGAGATCAGTAGTA
Organism: Schistocerca piceifrons; assembly: GCF_021461385.2. Lineage (NCBI taxonomy): Eukaryota > Metazoa > Arthropoda > Insecta > Orthoptera > Acrididae > Schistocerca > Schistocerca piceifrons. The sequence continues at coordinate 1,122,243,194 of NC_060139.1, read as the reverse complement.
GATTCCGATGCACTACTGCAGCTTTACTCTATCCCTTGGACATTCACATTGACAATGAAACACGGAAATTGCGTCGGTATTTAATACAAAAGGCACAATGCCGACTTAAGTACAAAAGGAGTAAATCTCCTCATTGTTTCTGGTATGCTTTGGGCGCATCGTGGGATATCAGTAGTAGATTCCGTTGCACTACTGCAGCTTTACTCTTTCCTTCGGACCTTCACATTGACGATGAACTACTGATATTGCGTCTGGATTTAATAGAAAAGGGACAATGCCGACTTAAGTACAAGCAGAGTAAATCCTCTCATTGTTTGTGGTTTGCTTTGAGCGTTTCCTGGGAGACCAGTATTAGATTCCGATGCACTACTGCAGCCTTACTCAATCCCTTGGGACTTCACATTGACGATGAAACTTTGAATTTGCGTCGGGATTTAATACAAAAAGCACTATGTCGACTTAAGTACAAGAAAGTAGATCTTCTCATTGTTTGTGGGTTGCTTTGAGCGAGAAACTTTGAATTTGCGTCGGGATTTAATACAAAAAGCACTATGTCGACTTAAGTACAAGAAAGTAGATCTTCTCATTGTTTGTGAGTTGCTTTGGGCGATTCCTGGGGGATCAGTATTAGATTCCGATGCACTACTGCAACTTTACTCTATACCTTGGACTTTCACATTGACGATGAAACACAGATATTGCGTCGGGATTTAATACAAAGGGCTCAATGCCGACTTAAGTACAAGGAGTGTAAATCTTCTCATTGTTAGTGGTTTGCTTTCAGCGTTTCCTGGGAGATCAGTATTAGATTCCGAAGCACTACTGCAGATTTACTCTACCCCTTAAACGTTCACTTTGACTATGAAACCCAGAAATTGCGTCGGTATTTAATCCAAAAGGCACAATGCCGACTTAAGTACAAGAAGATTAAATCTTCTCATTGTTTGAGGTTTGCTTAGAGAGTTTCCTGCGAGATCAGTATTAGATTCCGATGCACTACTGCAGCTTTACTCTATCACTAGGACCTTCACATTGACGATAAAACACAGAATTTGCATCCGGATTTAATACAAAAGGCACAATACCGACTTAAGTACAAGAAGGGAAAATCTTCTCATTGTTTGTGGATTGCTACGTGCGTTTCCTGGGAGATCAGTGTTTGATTCCAATGCACTACTGCAACTTAACCTTTTGACCTTCACATACACAATGAAACAGAAATTGCGTCGGGATTTAATACAAAAAGCCCAATGCCGACTTTAGTACAACAGGAGTAAATTTTAACATTGTTTGTGGTTTGCATTGTGCGTTTCCTGGGTAATCAGTATTAGACTCCGATGCACTACTGCAGCTTTACTCTATCCCTTGGATATTCACATTGACGATGAGGCACAGAAATTGTGTCAGGTTTAAATACAAAAGGCACAATGCCGACTTAAGTACAAGAAGAGTAAGTCTTCTCATTGTTTCTGGTTTGCTTTCAGCGCCACCTAGGTGATCAGTATTAGATGACGACGCAATACTGCAGCTTTACTCCATCACTTTGACGTTCGCATTGACGATGAAACACAGAAATTTCGTAGGGGTTTAATACAAAAGGCACATTGCCGACTTCAGTACAAGATGAGTAAATCTTCTCATATTTCTTGTTTGCTTTGAGCGTTTCCTGGGAGATCAGTATTAGATTCCGATGCACTACTGCAGCTTTACTCAATTCCTCGGGCCTTCACATTGACGATGAGACAATGATATTGCGACGGCATTTAATACAAAAGGCACAATGCCGACTTAAGTACATTAAGAGTATTTCTTCTCATTGTTTGTGGTTTGCTTTGAGCGATTCCTGGGGGATCATATTAGAATCAGATGCACTACCGCAGATTTACTCTACCCTTTGGACTTTCACATGGACGATGAAATACAGAAATTACGTCGGGACTTAATCCAAAAGGCACAATGCTGACTTAAGTACTAGAAGAATAAACCTTCTCATTGTTTGTGGTTTGCTTTGAGCATTTCCTGGGAGATCAGTATAAGATTCCGATGCACTACTGCATCTTTACTCTATCCCTTGGACCTCCACATTGACGATGAAACACAGATATTGTGTCGGGATTTAATACAAAAGCACAATGCCGACTTAAGTACATGAAGAGTAAATCTTCTGATGGTTTGTGGTTTACTTTGTGCGTTTCCTGGGAGATTAGTATTAGATTCCGATGCACTACTGCAGCTTTACTCTATCCCATAGACCTTCGCATCGACGATGAAACACAGAAATTGCGTCGGGATTTAATACAAAATATACTATGCCGACTTAAGTACAAGAAGAGTAAATCTTCGCATTGCTTGTGGTTTGCTTTCAACATTTCCTGGGAGATCAGTATTAGATTCCGATGCACTACTGCAGCTTTACTCCATCCCTTAGACCTTCACATTGACGATGAAATACAGAAACTGCGTCGGTACTTAATACAAAAGGCACAATGCTGACTTACGTGCAAGTAAAATAAACCTCCTCATTGTTTGTGGTATGCTTTGAGCGTTTCCTGGGAGATGAGTATTAGATTCCGATGCACTACTGCAGCTTTACTCTATCCCTTAGGACTTCACATTGACGATGAAATACAGATATTGCGTCGGGATTTAATACAAATGGCATAATGCCGACTTAAGTACAAGAAGAGAAAATCTTCTCATTGTTTGTAGTTTGCTTTGCGCATTTGCTGGGAGATCAGTATTAGATTCCGATGCACCACTGCAGCTTTACTCTATCCCTTATACCTTCTCCTAGACGATGAAACACAGAAACAGCGTCGGGATTTAATACAAAGGGGCACAATACCGACTTAAGTACAGGTAGAGTAAATATTCACGTTGTTTGTGGTTTGCTTTGAGCATTGCTGTGAGATCAGTGTTAGATTCCGATGCACTACTGCAGCTTTACTCTATCCCTTGCACCTTCACATTGACGATGTAACGCAGAAATTGCGTCGGGATTTAATACACAAATGCACAATGCCGACTTAATACAAGAAGAGTAACTCTTCTCGTTGTATGTGGTTTGTTTTGAGCGATTCCTGATAGATCAGTATTAGATTCGGATGCACTACTGCGCCTTTACTCTATCAATCAGACCTTACACGTTGACGATGAAACAAAGATATTGCGTCGGGATTTAATACAAAAATGCACAATGCCGACTTAATACAAGAAGAGTAACTCTTCTCATTGTTTGTGGTTTGCTTTGAGCGTATTCTGGGAGATCAGTATTATATTCCGATGCACTACTGCAGCTTTACTCTATCCATTGCACCTTTACATTGACGATGAAACACAGTAATTGCGTCGGTTTATAATACAAAAAGCACAATGCCGACATAAGTACAAGAAGAGTAAATCTTCTCATTGTTTGTTGTTTGCTTTAAGCGTTTCCTGGTAGATCAGTATTTGATTCCGAAACTGAACTGCAGCTTTACTCTTTCCCTTAGACCTTTACATTGACGATGAAACGCAGAAATTGGATCGGGACTCAATACAAAAGGCATAATGCTGATTTAAGTACAAAAAGAGTAAATCTTCTCATTGTTTGTGGTTTGCTTTGAGCGTTTCCTGGGAGATCAGCATAAGATTCCGATGCACTACTGCATCTTTACTCTAACCCTTGGACCTCCACATTGACGATGAAACACAGATATCGCGTCGGGACTTAATACAAAAGCACAATGCCGACTTAAGTACATGAAGAGTAAATCTTCTGATGGTTTGTGGTTTGTTTTGAGCGTTTCCTGGGAGATCAGTATTAGACTCCGATGCACTACTGCATCTTTACTCTATCCCTTGGAACTTCACATTGATGATGAAACACAGAAATTGCCTCAGGATTTAATACAAAATGCACTATGACGACTTAAGTAAAAGAAGAGTAAATCATCTCATTGTTTGTGGTTTGCTTTCAGCGATTCCTGCTAGACCAGTATTAGATTCCGATGCACTACTGCAGTTTTACTGAATCCCTTGGACCTTCACATTGACGAAGAAAATCAGAAATTGCGTTGGGATTTAATACAAAAGGCACAATGCCCACTTAAGTACAAGAAGAGTAAATCTTCTCAATGCTTGTGGTTTGCTTTGAGCGTTTCCTGGGAGGTCAGTATTAGATTCCGATGCACTACTGCAGCTTTACTCTATCCCTTGCACCTTCACATTAACGATGTAACACTGAAATTGCGTCGGGATTTGATACAAAAGGCACAATGCCGACTTAAGTACAAGAAGAGTAAGTCTTGTCATTGTTTGTGGTTTGCTTTGAGCATTTCCTGGAAGATCAGTATTAGATTCCGACGCACTACTGCAGCTCTACTCTATCCCTCGGACCTTCACATTGACGATGAAACACAGAAATTGCGTCGGGAATTAATACAAAATTCACAATGCCGACTTAAGTTCAAGAAGAGTGAATCTTCTCTTTGTTTGTGGTTTGTTTTGAGTGATTCCTGGGAGATCAGTATTAGATTCGGATGGACTACTGGACCTTTTCTCTATCCCTAGCACCTTCATATTGACGTTGAAACACAGATTTTGCGTCGGGATTTTATACAAAATGCACAATGCCGACTTAAGTAAAAGAAGAGAAAATCTTCGCATAATTTGTGGTTTGCTTTGAGCATTTCGTGAGAGATCAGTATTAGATTCCGATGCACTACTGCAGCTTTACTCTATCCCTTTGACCTTATTATTGACGATGAAACACAGATATTGCGTCGGGATTTAATACATAGGGCACAATGTCGGCTTAAGTACAAAAAGAGTAAATCTTCTCATTGTTTGTGGTTTGCTTTGTGCGTTTGCTGGGAGATCAGTATTAGATTCGAAGCACTACTGCAGCTTTATTCTATCCCTTATACCTTCACATAGACGATGAAACTCAGAAATTGCGTCGGGATTTAATACAAAGGGCACAATGCCGACATAAGGTCAAGAAGAGGAATCGTCTCGTTGTTCGTGGTTTCCTTTGAGCGTTTCTGTGAGATCAGTATTAGATTCCGATGCACTACTGCAGCTTTACTCTATCACTTGGACCTTCACATTGTCGATGAAACACAAAAAGTGCGTCGGGATTTAATACGAACGGTACGATGCCGACTTAAGTACAAGAGGAGTAAATCTTCTCAATGTTTTTGGTTTGCTTTAAGCGTTTCCTGGGAGATCAGTATTAGATTCCGATGCATTACTGCAGCTTTACTTTATCCCTTTGACGTTCACATTGACGATGAAACACAGAAATTTCGTCGGGATTTAATACAAAAGGCATAATGCCGACTTAAGTACAAGAAGAGTTAATCTTCTTATTGTTTGTGGTCTGATTTGGGCGTTTGCTGGGTGATCAGTATTACATTCCGATGCACTACTGCCACTTTACTCTATCCCCTGGCCCTGCACATTGACGATGAAATACAGAAATTGCGTCGGTATTTTATACAGAAGGCACAATGCCGACTTAAAAACAAAAGGAGTAAATCCTCTCATTGTTTTTGATTTGCTTTGAACGTTCCTGGGAGATCAGTATTAGATTCCGATGCACTACTGCAGCTTTACTCCATCCCTTCTATCTCCACATTGACGATGAAACACAGATATCGGGTCGGGACTTAATACAAAAGCCCAATGCCGACTTAAGTACATGAAGAGTAAATCTTCTGATGGTTTGTGGTTTACTTTGTGCGTTTCCTGGGAGATCAGTATTAGATTGCGATGCACTACTGCAGCTTTACTCTATCCCATAGACCTTCGCATCGACGATGAAACACAGATATTGCGTCGGGATTTAATACAAAATGCACAATGCCGACTTAAGTACAAGAAGAGTAAATCTTCGCATTGCTTGTGGTTTGCTTTCAACATTTCCTGGGAGATCAGTATTAGATTCCGATGCACTACTGCAGCTTTACTCCATCCCTTAGACCTTCACATTGACGATGAAATACAGAAATTGCGTCGTACTTAATACAAAAGGCACAATGCTGACTTAAGTACAAGTAAAATAAACCTCCTCATTGTTTGTGGTATCTTTTGAGCGTTTCCTGGGAGATCAGTATTAGATTCCGATGCACTACTGCAGCTTTACTCTATCCCTTAGGACTTCAGATTGACGATGAAATACAGATATTGCGTCGGGATTTAATACAAATGGCATAATGCCGACTTAAGTACAAGATGAGAAAATCTTCTCATTGTTTGTGGTTTGCTTTGAGCGTTTCCTGGGAGATCAGTATTAGACTCCGATGAACAACTGCATCTTTACTCTATCCCTTGGAACTTCACATTGACGATGAAACACAGAAATTGCCTCAGGAATTAATACAGAATGCACTATGACGACTTCAGTAAAAGAAGAGTACATCTTCTCATTGTTTGTGTTTTGCTTTCAGCGATTCCTGGGAGACCAGTATTAGATTCCGATGCACTACTGCAGTTTTACTGAATCCCTTGGACCTTCACATTGACGAAGAAACACAGAAATTGCGTTGGGATTTAATACAAAAGGCACAATGCCCACTTAAGTACAAGAAGAGTAAATCTTCTCAATGCTAGTGGTTTGCTTTGAGCGTTTCCTGGGAGGTGAGTATTAGATTCCGATGCACTACTGCAGCTTTACTCTATCCCTTGCACCTTCACATTGACGATGTAACACAGAAATTGCGTCGGGATTTAATACAAAAGGCACAATGCCGACTTAAGTACAAGAAGAGTAAGTCTTCTCATTGTTTGTGGTTTGCCTTGAGCATTTCCTGGAAGATCAGTATTAGATTCCGACGCACTACTGCAGCTCTACTCTATCCCTCGGACCTTCACATTGACAATGAAACACAGAAATTGCGTCGGGAATTAATACAAAATTCACAATGCCGACTTAAGTTCAAGAAGAGTGAATCTTCTCTTTGTTTGTGGTTTCTTTTGAGTGATTCTTGGGAGATCAGTATTAGATTCGGATGGACTACTGCACCTTTACTCTATCCCTAGCACCTTAATATTGACGATGAAACACAGATTTTGCGTCGGGATTTTATACAAAATGCACAATGCCGACTTAAGTACAAGAAGAGAAAATCTTCGCATAGCTTGTGGTTTGCTTTGAGCATTTCGTGAGAGATCAGTATTAGATTCCGATGCACTACTGCAGCTTTACTCTATCTCTTGGACCTTCACATTGACGATGAAACACAGATATTGCGTCGGGATTTAATACATAGGGCACAATGTCGGCTTAAGTACAAAAAGAGTAAATCTTCTCATTGTTTGTGGTTTGCTTTGTGCGTTTGCTGGGAGATCAGTATTAGATTCGAAGCACTACTGCAGCTTTATTCTATCCCTTATACCTTCACGTAGACGATGAAACTCAGGAATTGCGTCGGGATTTAATACAAAGGGCACAATGCCGATTTAAGGTCAAGAAGACTAATCCTCTCGTTGTTTGTGGTTTTCTTTGAGCGTTTCTGTGAGATCAGTATTAGATTCCGATGCACTACTGCAGCTTTACTCTATCACTTGGACCTTCACATTGTCGATGAAACACAAAAAGTGCGTCGGGATTTAATACGAACGGTACGATAACGACTTAAGTACAAGAGGAGTAAATCTTCTCAATGTTTTTGGTTTGCTTTAAGCGTTTCCTGGGAGATCAGTATTAGATTGCGATGCACTACTGCAGCTTTACTCTATCCCATAGACCTTCGCATCGACGATGAAACACAGAAATTGCGTCGGGATTTAATACAAAATGCACAATGCTGACTTAAGTACAAGAAGAGTAAATCTTCGCATTGCTTGTGGTTTGCTTTCAACATTTCCTGGGAGATCAGTATTAGATTCCGATGCACTACTGCAGCTTTACTCCATCCCTTAGACCTTCACATTGACGATGAAATACAGAAATTGCGTCGTACTTAATACAAAAGGCACAATGCTGACTTAAGTACAAGTAAAATAAACCTCCTCATTGTTTGTGGTATGTTTAGAGCGTTTCCTGGGAGATCAGTATTAGATTCCGATGCACTACTGCAGCTTTACTCTATCCCTTAGGACTTCAGATTGACGATGAAATACAGATATTGCGTCGGGATTTATTACAAATGGCATAATGCCGACTTAAGTACAAGATGAGAAAATCTTCTCATTGTTTGTGGTTTGCTTTGAGCGTTTCCTGGGAGATCAGTATTAGACTCCGATGAACTACTGCATCTTTACTCTATCCCTTGGAACTTCACATTGACGATGAAACACAGAAATTGCCTCAGGATTTAATACAAAATGCACTATGACGACTTAAGTAAAAGAAGAGTAAATCTTCTCATTGTTTGTGGTTTGCTTTCAGCGATTCCTGGGAGACCAGTATTAGATTCCGATGCACTACTGCAGTTTTACTGAATCCCTTGGACCTTCACATTGACGAAGAAACACAGAAATTGCGTTGGGATTTAATACAAAAGGCACAATGCCCACTTAAGTACAAGAAGAGTAAATCTTCTCAATGCTAGTGGTTTGCTTTGAGCGTTTCCTGGGAGGTCAGTATTAGATTCCGATGCACTACTGCAACTTTACTCTATCCCTTGCACCTTCACATTGACGATGTAACACAGAAATTGCGTCGGGATTTAATACAAAAGGCACAATGCCGACTTAAGTACAGGAAGAGTAAGTCCTCTCATTGTTTGTGGTTTGCTTTGAGCATTTCCTGGAAGATCAGTATTAGATTCCGACGCACTACTGCAGCTCTACTCTATCCCTCGGACCTTCACATTGACGATGAAACACAGAAATTGCGACGGGAATTAATACAAAATTCACAATGCCGACTTAAGTTCAAGAAGAGTGAATCTTCTCTTTGTTTGTGGTTTGTTTTGAGTGATTCCTGGGAGATCAGTATTAGATTCGGATGGACTACTGCACCTTTACTCTATCCCTAGCACCTTCATATTGACGATGAAACACAGATTTTGCGTCGGGATTTTATACAAAATGCACAATGCCGACTTAAGTACAAGAAGAGAAAATCTTCGCATAGCTTGTGGTTTGCTTTGAGCATTTCGTGAGAGATCAGTATTAGATTCCGATGCACTACTGCAGCTTTACTGTATCCCTTGGACCATCACATTGACGATGAAATATATAAATTGCGTCGGGATTTAAGACAAAAGGCACAATGCCGACTTCAGTACAAGAGGAGCAAAACTTCACATTGTTTGTGGTTTGCTTTGAGCGCTTCCTGGGTGATCAGTATTAGATTCCGATGCGCTAATGCAGCGTTACTCTATCCTTTGGACCTTCCCTTTGACGATGAAACACAAAAATTGCGTCGGTACTTAATGCAAAAGGCATAATGCCGACTTAAGTACAAGTAGAGTAAATGTCCACATTGTTTGTGGTTTGCTTTGAGCGTTTGCTGGGAGATAAGTATTACATTCCGATGCACTACTGCAGCTTTACTCTATCTGTTGGACCTTCACATTGACGATGAAACACAGAAATTGCGTCGGCAATTAATAGAAAAGGCACAATGCAGACATAGGTACAAGAAGAGTAAATCTTCTCATTGTAAGTGGTTTGCTTTGAGAGATTAGTGCGAGATCAGTATTAGATTCCGATGCTCTACTGCAGCTTTACTCTATTCCTTGGATCTTCACATTGACGATGAAATACACAAATTGCGTCGGAATTTAATAAAAAAGCATAATGCCATCTAAAGTAGAAGAAGTGTAAATCTCCTCATTGTTTGTGGTTTGCTTTGAGCGTTTCCTGGGAGATCAGTATTAGATTCCGGTGCACTACAGCAGCTTTACTCTATCCCTTGGACCTTCACATTGACGTTGAAACACAGAAATTGTATCAGGATTTAATACAAAAGGCACAATGCCGACTTAAGTACAAGAAGAGAAAATCTTCGCATAGCTTGTGGTTTGCTTTGAGCATTTCGTGAGAGATCAGTATTAGATTCCGATGCACTACTGCAGCTTTACTGTATCCCTTGGACCATCACATTGACGATGAAATATATAAATTGCGTCGGGATTTAAGACAAAAGGCACAATGCCGACTTCAGTACAAGAGGAGCAAAACTTCACATTGTTTGTGGTTTGCTTTGAGCGCTTCCTGGGTGATCAGTATTAGATTCCAATGCACTACTGCAGCCTTACTCTATCCGTTGGGCTTTCGCATAGATGGTGAAACACAGAAATTGCGTCGGGATTTAATAAAAAAAGGCAAAATGCCGATTTTAGTACGAGAGGAATATATCTTCACATTTTTTGTTGTTTGCTTTGAGTGTTTCCTGGGTGCTCAGTATTAGATTTCGATGCACTACTGCAGCTCTACTCTATACCTTGCATATTCACATTGACGATGAAACACAGAAATTGCGTAACGGTTTAATTCAAATGGCACAATGGCGACTTAAGTACAAGAAGAGTAAATCTTGTCATTGTTTGTGGTTTGCTTTGGGCGTTTCCTGGGAAATCAGCATTACATTCAGATGCAATGCTGCAGCTTTACTCTATCCCTTGGACCTTCACATTGACGACGAAACACAGAAATTGCGTCGGGATTTAATACAAAAGGCACTATGCCGACTTAAGTGCAAGAGAAGTAAGTCTCCTTATTGTTTGTGGTTTGCTTTCAGCGTTTCCTGGGAGATCAGAATTTGATTCCGATGCACTACTGCAACTTTACTCTATCCCTTTCACGTTCGCATTGACGATGAAACACAGATATTTCGTCGGGATTTAATATAAAACGCACAATGCCGACTTAAGTATGAGAAGAGGAATTCTTCTCATTGTTTCTAGTTTGCTTTGACAGTTTCCTGGGAGATCAGTATTAGATTCTCACTCACTACTGCAGCTTTACTCTGTCCCTTGGACCGTCACATTGACGATGAAACCCAGATATTGCGTCGGGATTAAATCAAATGGCACAATACCGACTTAAGTACAAGAAGAGTAAATCTTCTCATTGTTTGTGGTTTGCTTTGAACGTTTAATGGGAGATCAGTAGTAGAATCCATTGCACTACTGCAGCTTTACTGTATCCGTTGGACCTTCACATTGACGATGAAACACAGAAATTGCTTCGTGATTTAATACAAAAGGCACAATGCCGACTTTAGTACAAGAGGAATAAATCTTCAAATTGTTTGTTGTTTGCTTTGAGCGTTTCCTGGGTAATCAGTATTAGATTCCGATGCACTACTGCAGCTCTACTCTATCCCTTCATATTCAGATTGACGATGAAACACAGAAATTGCGTAAGGGTTTAATTCAAATGGCACAATGCCGACTTAAGTATAAGAAGAGTAAATCTTCTCATTGTTTCTGGTTTGCTTTGAGACTTTCCTGGGAGATCAGTATTAGATTCTGATGCACTACTGCAGCTTTACTCTATCCCTTGGACCTTCACATTGACGATGAAACACAGAAATTGCGTCGGGATGAAATGAAATGGCACAATGCCGACTTAAGTACAAGAAGAGTAAATCTTCCCATAGTTTGTGGTTTGCTTTTAGCGTTTCCTGTGTGGATCAGTTGTAGATTCCGTTGCACTACTGCAGCTTTACTCTATCCGTTGGACCTTTACATTGACGATGAAACACAGAAATTGCTTCGGCATTTATTACAAAAGGCACAATGCCATCTTAAGTACAAGAAGAGTAAATCTTCTGATTGTTTGTGGTTTGCTTCGAACGTTTCCTGGGAGATCAGTAGTAGATTCCGTTGCACTACTGCAGCTTTCCTCTATCCCTCGGACCTTCACATTGACGATGAACTACTGAAATTGCGTCTGGATTTAATAGAAAAGGGACAATGCCGACTTAAGTACAAGAGGAGTAAATCCTCTCATTGATTTTGGTTTGCTTTGAGCTTTCCTGGGAGATCAGTATTAGATACCGTTGCACTACTGCATCTTTACCCTATCCCTTTGACGTTTACATTGAGTTCAAAAACAGAAATTTCGTCGGGATTTAATACAAAATGCACAATGCCAACTTAAGTACAAGAGGAGTAAATCTCCTCATTGTTTCTGGTATGCTTTGGGCGTATCGTGGGATATCAGTAGTAGATTCCGTTGCACTACTGCAGCTTTACTCTATCCTTCGGACCTTCACATTGACGATGAACTACTGATATTGCGTCTGGATTTAATAGAAAAGGGACAATGCCGACTTAAGTACAAGCAGAGTAAATCCTCTCATTGTTTGTGGTTTGCTTTGAGCGTTCCTGGGAGACCAGTATTAGATTCCGATGCACTACTGCAGCCTTACTCAATCCCTTGGGCCTTCACATTGACGATGAAACTTTGAATTTGCGTCGGGATTTAATACAAAAGGCTCAATGCCGACTTAAGTAAAACAAGTGTAAATCTTCTCATTGTTAGTGGTTTGCTTTCAGCGTTTCCTGGGAGATCAGTATTAGATTCCGAAGCACTACTGCAGATTTATTCTACCCCTTAAACGTTCACTTTGACTATGAAACCCAGAACTTGCGTCGGTATTTAATCCAAAAGGCACAATGCCGACTTAAGTACAAGATGATTAAATCTTCTCATTGTTTGAGGTTTGCTTTGAGAGTTTCCTGCGAGATCAGTATTACATTCCGATGCACTACTGCAGCTTTACTCTATCACTTGGACCTTCACATTGACGATAAAACACAGAATTTGCATCCAGATTAAATACAAAAGGCACAATACCGACTTAAGTACAAGAAGAGAAAATCTTCTCATTGTTTGTGGATTGCTACGTGCGTTTCCTGGGAGATCAGTATTTGATTCCAATGCACTACTGCAACTTAACCTTTTGACCTTCACATACCCGATGAAACAGAAATTGCGTCGGGATTTAATACAAAAAGCCCAATGCCGACTTTAGTACAACAGGAGTAAATTTTAACATTGTTTTTGGTTTGCTTTGTGCGTTTCCTGGGTAATCAGTATTAGATTCCGATGCACTACTGCAGCTTTACTCTATCCCTTGGATATTCACATTGACGATGAAGCACAGAAATTGTGTCAGGTTTTAATACAAAAGGCACAATGCCGACTTAAGTACAAGAAGAGTAAGTCTTCTCATTGTTTCTGGTTTGCTTTCAGCGCCACCTAGGTGATCAGTATTAGATGACGACGCAATACTGCAGCTTTACTCCATCACTTTGACGTTCGCATTGACGATGAAACACAGAAATTTCGTCGGAATTTAATACAAAAGGCACATTGCCTACTTCAGTACAAGATGAGTAAATCTTCTCATTGTTTCTGGTTTGTTTTGAGCGTTTCCTGGGAGATCAGTATTAGATTCCGATGCACTACTGCAGCTTTACTCAATTCCTCGGGCCTTCACATTGACGATGAGACATTGATATTGCGACGGGATTTAATACAAAAGGCACAATGCCGACTTAAGTACATGAAGAGTAAATCTTCTGATGGTTTGTGGTTTACTTTGTGCGTTTCCTGGGAGATTAGTATTAGATTCCGATGCACTACTGCAGCTTTACTCCATCCCATAGACCTTCGCATCGACGATGAAACACAGAAATTGCGTCGGGAGTTAATACAAAATATACTATGCCGACTTAAGTACAAGAAGAGTAAATCTTCACATTGCTTGTGGTTTGCTTTCAACATTTCCTGGGAGATCAGTATTAGATTCCGATGCACTACTGCAGCTTTACTCCATCCCTTAGACCTTCACATTGACGATGAAATACAGAAATTGCGTCGGTACTTAACACAAAAGGCACAATGCTGACTTAAGTACAAGTAAAATAAACCTCCTCATTGTTTGTGGTATGTTTTGAGCGTTTCCTGGGAGATCAGTATTAGATTCCGATGCACTACTGCAGCTTTACTCTATCCCCTAGGACTTCACATTGACGATGAAATACAGATAATGCGTCGGGATTTAATACAAATGGCATAATGCCGACTTAAGTACAAGATGAGAAAATCTTCTCATTGTTTGTAGTTTGCTTTGCGCATTTGCTGGGAGATCAGTATTAGATTCCGATGCACCACTGCAGCTTTACTCTATCCCTTATACCTTCTCCTAGACGATGAAACACAGAAACAGCGCCGGGATTTAATACAAAGGGGCACAATACCGACTTAAGTTTAAGTAGAGTAAATATTCACGTTGTTTGTGGTTTGCTTTGAGCGTTGCTTTGAGATCAGTATTAGATTCCGATGCACTACTGCAGCTTTACTCTATCCCTTGCACCTTCACATTGACGATGTAACACAGAAATTGCGTCGGGATTTAATACAAAAATGCACAATGCCGACTTACTACAAGAAGAGTAACTCTTCTCATTGTTTGTGGTTTGCTTTGTGCGTATTCTGGGAGATCAGTATTATATTCCGATGCACTACTACAGCTTTACTCTATCCATTGCACCTTTACATTGACGATGAAACACAGTAATTGCGTTGGTTTATAATACAAAAATCACAATGCCGACTTAAGTACAAGAAGAGAAAATCTTCTCATTGTTTGTTGTTTGCTTTGAGCGTTTCCTCGTAGATCAGTATTCGATTCCGAAACTGAATTGCAGCTTTACTCTTTCCCTTAGACGTTTACATTGACGATGAAACGCAGAAATTGGATCGGGACTCAATACAAAAGGCATAATGCTGATTTAAGTACAAAATGAGTAAATCTTCTCCTTGTTTGTGGTTTACTTTGTGCGTTTCCTGGGAGATCAGTATTAGATTGCGATGCACTACTGCAGCTTTACTGTATCCCATAGACCTTCGCATCGACGATGAAACACAGAAATTGCGTCGGGATTTAATACAAAATGCACAATGCCGACTTAAGTACAAGAAGAGTAAATCTTCGCATTGCTTGTGGTTTGCTTTCAACATTTCCTGGGAGATCAGTATTAGATTCCGATGCACTACTGCAGCTTTACTCCATCCCTTAGACCTTCACATTGACGATGAAATACAGAAATTGCGTCGGTACTTAATACAAAAGGCACAATGCTGACTTAAGTACAAGTAAAATAAACCTCCTCATTGTTTGTGGTATGTTTTGAGCGTTTCCTGGGGGATCAGTATTAGACTCCGATGCACTACTGCATCTTTACTCTATCCCTTGGAACTTCACATTGACGATGAAACACAGAAATTGCCTCAGGATTTAATACAAAATGCACTATGACGACTTAAGTAAAAGAAGAGTAAATCTTCTCATTGTTGTGGTTTGCTCTCAGCGATTCCTGGGAGACCAGTATTAGATTCCGATGCACTACTGCAGCTTTACTCTATCCCTTGGAACTTCACATTGACGATGAAACACAGAAATTGCCTCAGGATTTAATACAAAATGCACTATGACGACTTAAGTAAAAGAAGAGTAAATCTTCTCATTGTTGTGGTTTGCTCTCAGCGATTCCTGGGAGACCAGTATTAGATTCCGATGCACTACTGCAGTTTTACTGAATCCCTTGGACCTTCACATTGACGAAGAAACACAGAAATTGCGTTGGGATTTAATACAAAAGGCACAATGCCCACTTAAGTACAAGAAGAGTAAATCTTCTCAATGCTTGTGGTTTGCTTTGAGCGTTTCCTGGGAGGTCAGTATTAGATTCCGATACACTACTGCAGCCTTACTCTATCCCTTGCACCTTCACATTGACGATGTAACACAGAGATTGCGTCGGGATTTAATACAAAAAGCACAATGCCGACTTAAGTACAAGAAGAGTAAGTCTTCTCATTGTTTGTGGTTTGCTTTGAGCATTTCCTGGAAGATCAGTATTAGATTCCGACGCACTACTGCAGCTCTACTCTATCCCTCGGACCTTCACATTGACGATGAAACACAGAAATTGCGTCGGGAATTAATACAAAATTCACAATGCCGACTTAAGTTCAAGAAGAGTGAATCTTCTCTTTGTTTGTGGTTTGTTTTGAGTGAATCCTGGGAGATCAGTATTAGATTCGGATGGACTACTGCACCTTTACTCTATCCCTAGCACCTTCATATTGACGATGAAACACAGATTTTGCGTCGGGATTTTATACAAAATGCACAATGCCGACCTAAGTACAAGAAGAGAAAATCTTCGCATAGCTTGTGGTTTGCTTTGAGCATTTCGTGAGAGATCAGTATTAGATTCCGATGCACTACTGCAGCTTTACTCTATCCCTTGGACCTTCTTATTGACGATGAAACACAGATATTGCGTCGGGATTTAATACATAGGGCACAATGTCGGCTTAAGTACAAAAAGAGTAAATCTTCTCATTGTTTGTGGTTTGCTTTGTGCGTTTGCTGGGAGATCAGTATTAGATTCGAAGCACTACTGCAGCTTTATTCTATCCCTTATACCTTCACATAGACGATGAAACTCAGACATTGCGTCGGGATTTAATACAATGGGCACAATGCCGACTTAAGGTCAAGAAGAGTAATCCTCTCGTTGTTTGTGGTTTTCTTTGAGCGTTTCTGTGAGATCAATATTAGATTCCGATGCACTACTGCAGCTTTACCATATCCCTTGCACCTTCACATTGACGATGTAACACAGAAATTGCGTTGGGATTTAATACAAAAGGCATAATGCCGACATAAGTACAAGAAGAGTAAGTCTTCTCATTGTTTGTGGTTTGCATTGAGCATTTCCTGGGAGATCAGTATTAGATTCCGACGCACTACTGCAGCCCTACTCTATCCCTTGGACCTTCACATTGACGATGAAACACAGATATTGCGTCGGGATTTAATATAAAAGCACAATGCCGACTTAAGTACATGAAGAGGAAATCTTCTGATTGTTTGTGGTTTGCATTGTGCGTTTCCTGGAAGATCAGTATTTGATTCCGATCCACAACTGCAGCTTTACTATGTCCCTTTGACCTTCACATTGACGACTGAACACAGAAATTTCGCCGGGATATTATACAAAGGGCACAATGCCGACATTAGTACAAGAAGAGAAATCTCCTCATTGTTTGTGGTTTGCCTTCGCGTTGCTTGGGAGAATGGTATTAGATTTCGATGCACCACATCAGGTTTACTGTATCTCTTGGACCTTCACGTTTACGATGAAATACAGAAATTGCGTTGGGATGTAATACAAAGTCACAATGCCGGCTTAAGTACAAGAAGAGTAAATCTTCTCAATGTTTGTGGTTTGCTTCGAGCGTTTCCTGGGAGGACAGTATTAGATTCCGATTCACTACTTCAGCTTTACTCTATCCCTTGGACCTTCACATTGACGATGATACACAGAAATTTCGTGTGGATTTAATACAAAAGGCACAGTGCCGACTTAAGTACAAGAAGTGTTAATCTTCTCATTGTTTGTGGTTTGAATTGACCGTTATGTGTTAGATTCCGATGCACTACTGCAGCTTTACTCTATCCCTTGGAACTTCACATTGACGATGAAACACAGTAACTGCGTCGGGATTTAATACAAAAGGCACAATGCTGACTTAAGTACAAGAAGAATAAATCTTTTCATTGTTTGTGGTTTGCTTTCTAGCGTTTCCTGGGAGGTCAGTATTAGATTCCGATGCACTACTCCAGCTTTACTCTATCCCCTGGACCCTCACATTGAAGATGAAACACAGAAATTGCGTCGGGCTTTAATTCAATAAGCACAATGCCGACTTAAATACAAGAAAAGTAAATCTTCTCATTGTTTGTGGTTTGCTTTGAGCGTTTCCTGCGAGATCAGTATTAGATTCCGATGCACTACTGCAGCTTTACTCTAACCCTTGGACCTTCACATTGACGATGAAACACAGAAATTGCGTCAGGATTTAAAACATAAGGCACACTGGTGACTTAAGTACAAGAAGAGTAAGTCTTCTCATTGTCTGTGATTTTCTTTGAGCATTTCCAGGGAGATCAGTATTAGATTTCGATGCACTACTGCATTCTTACTCTATCCCCTGGACCTTTACATTGACGAAGAAACACAGATATTGCTTCAGGAATAAATACAAAATGCACAATGACAATTTAAGTACAAGGTGAGTAAATGTTCTCATTGCTTGTGATGTGCTTTCAGCGTTGCCTGGGAGACCAGTATTACATTCCGATGCACCACATCTTGTTTACTGTATCCCTTGGACCTTCACGTTTGCGCTGAAATACAGAAATTGTGATGGGATTTAATACAAAAGGCACGATGCCAACTTAAGTACTAGATGAGTAAATCTTCTCATTGTTTGTGGTTTGCTTTGAGCGTTTCCCGTCAGATCAGTATTTGATTCCGATGCCGACTGCAGATTTACTCTATCCCGTGGACCTCCAAATTGACGATGAAACACAGAAATAGCGTCGAGACTTAATACAAAAAGCACAATGCCGACTTAAGTACAAGAAGTTTAAAACTTCTCATTGTTAGTGGTTTGCTTGGAGCGTTTCCTGGGAGACCACTATTAGATTTCGATGCACCTCATCAGGTTTACTGTATCCCTTAGGCCTTCACGTTTACAATGAATCAGATATTGCGTCGTGATTTAATACAAAAGGCACAATTCCGACTTAAGTACAAGAAGATTAAATCTTCTAATTTTTTGTGGTTTGTTTCGACCGTTTCCTGGGAGATCAGTATTAAATTCCGAAACACTACTGCTACTTTATTCTATCACTTGGACCCTAACATTGACGATGAAACACAGAAATTACGGCGGAATTTAATACAAAATGCACAATGCCTACTTAGGCACAAGAAGAGTAAATCTCCTCGTTGTTTGTTGTTTGCTTTTAGCGTTTCCTGGGAGATCAGTATTAGATCCCTATGCACTACTGCATCTTTACTCTATCACTTGGACCTTCACATTGACGATGAAAGACAGAATTTGCCTCGGGTTTTCTTACAAAAAGCACAAAGCCGACTTAAGTACAAGAAGAGTTAATCCTCTTATTGTTTGTGGTTTGCTTTCAGCGTTTCCTGGGAGCCCAGTATTAGATTTCGAGCACCACATCAGGTTTACTGTATCCCTTGGATCTTCACGATTACGATGAAATACAGATATAGCGTCGGGATTTAATACAAAAGGCACAATGCCGACTTATGAACAAGAAGAGTAAATCTTCTCATTGTTTCTGGTTTGCTTTGAGCTTTTCCTGGGAGATCAATATTAGATTCCGATGCACTACTGCAGCTTTACTCTATCACTTGGACCTTCATATTGACGATGACGCACAGATATAGCGTCGGGATTTAATACAAAAGGCACAATGCCGACTTAAGTACTAGAAGAATAAACCCTCTCATTGTCTGTGGTTTGCTTTGAGCGTTTCTTGAGAGATCAGTATTACATTCCGATGCACTACTGCGGCTTTTCTATATCCCTTGGACCTTACCATTGACGATGAAACACAGAAATTGCGTGGGGATATAATCCAAAAGGCACAATGCTGACTTAAGGACAAGAAGTGTAAACATTCTCATTGTTTGTGGTAGGAATTAAGCGTTTCCTGGGATTTCAGTATTAGATTACGATGCACTACTAAAGCTTTACTCTATCCCTTGCATCTTCACATTGACGATGAAACACAGAAATTGTGTCGGGTCTTAACACAAAAGGCACAATGTCGACTTAAGTACAAGAAGAGTAAATCTTTTCATTGTTTGTGATTTGCTTTGAGGGTTTCCTAGGAGATCCTATTTAGATTCCAATGCAATACAGCAGCTTTAATCTATCCCTTGGACCTACACATGGACGAAGAACACAGTAATAGCGTTGGGACTTAATGCAAAAGGCACAACGCCGACTTAAGTACAAGAGGAATAGATCTTCTCATTGTTTGTGGTTTGCTTTGTGCGATTCCTGGGGGATCAGTGTTAGATTCCGATTCACTACTGCAGCATTACTCCATCCCTTACACCTTCACGTTGACGATGAAACACAGAAATTGCGTCTGGATTTAATACAAATGGCACAATGCCGACTTAAGTACAAGAAGAGTAAATCCTCTCATAGTTTGTGGTTTGCTTTGAGCGTTTTCTGAGATATCAGTATTAGATTCCGATGCACTACTGCAGCTCTACTCTATCCCTTGGACTTTCACATCGACGATGAAACACAAAAATTGCGTCGGGAATTAATACAAAAGGCACAATGCCGGCTTAGGTACAAGATGAGTAAATCTTCTCATTGTTTGTGGTTTGGTTTGAGTGTTTCCTGGGAGATCAGTATTAGATTCCGGTGCACTACTGCAGCTTTACTCTACCATTTGGACCATCACATTGAAGATGAAATACAGAAATTGCGTCGGGATTCAATACAAAAGGCACAATGCCGACTTAAGTACAAGAAGAGTAAATCGTCTCATTGTTTGCGGTTTGCTTTGAGCGTTTCCTGGGAGATCAGTATTAGATTCCGATGCACAACTGCAGATTTACTCCATCCCTTGGACCTTCACATTGACGATGAAACACAGAAATTGAGTCAGTGCTTAATCCAAAACGCACAAATCCGACTTAAATTTAATATGAGTAGATCTTCTCATTGTATGTGGTTTGCTTTGAGCGTTTCCTGGTAGATCAGTGGTAGATTCCGATGCACTACTGCAGCCTTACACTAACCCTTGGACCTTCACATTGACGATGAAACACAGAAATTGCGTGTGGATTTAATACAAAAGGCACAATGCCGACATAAGGACAAGAAAAGGAAATCTTCTCATTGTTTGTGGTTTGAATAGAGCGTTTCCTATGTCATCAGTATTAGATTACGATGCACTACTGCAGCTTTACTCCATCCCTCGGACCTTCACAATGACGATGAAACACAGAAATTGCGTCGGTTCTTAATACAAAAGGCACAATGCCGATTAAGTACAAGAAGAGTAAAACATTTCACTGTTTGTGGTTTGGTTTGAGCGTTTCTTGGGAGATCAGTTTTTGATTCCAATGCACTACGGCTGCTTTACTCTATACCTTGGACCTTCACATTGACGATGAAACACAGAAATTGCCTCGGAATTTAATACAAAATGCACAATGACGGCTTAAGTAGAAGAAGAGGAAATCTTCTCTCAGTTTGTGGTTTGCTTTCAGCGTTTCCTGGCTGCCCTGTATTAGATATCGGTTCACCACTTCAGGTTTACTGTATCCCTTGGACCATCACGATTACGACGAAATACAGAAATTGCGTCGGGATTTAATACAAAAGGCACAATGCCGACTTACGAAGCAGAAGAGTAAATCTTCTCATTGTTTCTGGTTTGCTAGAGCTTTTCCTGAGAGATCAGTATTAGATTCCGATGCACTACTGCAGCTTTACTCTGTCCCCTGGACCTTCACATTGACGATGAAGCACAGAAATTGTGACGGGTCTTAACATAAAAGGCACAATGCCGACTTAAGTACAAGAAGAGTAAATCTTCTCATTGTTTGCGTTTTGCTTTGAGCGTTTCCTGGGAGATCAATTTTAGATTAGAATGCACTACTGCAGCTTTGCTCTATCCCTTGAACCTTCACATTGACGATGAAATACAGAAAATGCGTCGGGATTCAACACAAAATGCACAATGCCGACTTAAGTACAAGAACAGTAATTCTTCCCATTGTTTGTGGTTTGCTTTGAGCGTTTCTGGGAGATCAGTATTTGATCCCGATGCACCACTGCGGCTTTACTCCATCCCTTGCACCGTCACATTGACGATGAAACACAGAAATTGCGTTCGGATTTAATACAAAAGCACAATGCCGACTTAAATACAGGAAGAGTAAATCTTCTCATAGTTTGTGGTTTGCTTTGAGCGTTTCCTGGGAGATCAGATTTAGATTCCGAAGCACAACTACAGATTTACTCTATCCCTTGGACCTTCACATTGACGATGAAACACAGAAATTGAGTTGGGACTTAATCCAAAAGGCACAATTCCGACTTAAGTACTAGAAGAGTAAATCTTTCCATTGTTTGTGGTTTCCTTTCAGCGTTTCCTGAGAGATCAATATTAGATTCCGAAGCACTACCGCAGCTTTACTCAATTCTTTGAACCTTCACATTGGCGATGAAACACAGAAATTGCGTCGGGATTACATACAAAATGCACAATGTCGACTTAAGTACAAGAAGAGTAAATATTCTCATTGTTTGTGGTTTGATTTGAGCGTTTCCTGCGAGATCAGTATTAGGATCCGATGCACTACTGCATCTTTACTCTATCCCTTGGACCTTCACATTTACGATGAAACATAGATATAGCCTAAGGATGTAATACAAAGGCACAATGACGACTTAAGTACAAGAAGAGAAAATCTAGTAATTGTTTCTGGTTTGCTTTCAGCGTTTCATGGGAGACCAGTATTAGATATCGATGCACCACATCGGGTTTACTGTATCCCTTGGACCTTCACATTTACATTGAAATACAGATATTGCGTCTGGATTTAATATAAAAAGCAGAATTCCGACTAAACTACGATAAGAATAAATCTTCTCATTGTATGTGGTTTCCTTTGAGCGTTTCCTGGGAGATCAGTGTTAGATTCCGATGCACTACTGCAGCCTTACTCTCTCCCTTGGTCCTTCACATTGACGACGAAACACAGAAATTGCGTCGGGAATTAATACAAAAGGCACAATGCCGACATAAGGAAAAGAAAAGTAATTTTACTCACTGTCTGTGTTTTGATTGAGAGTTTCCTGTGATATCAGTATCAGATTATGATGCACTATTGCAGCTTTATTCCATCCCTTGGACCTTCACATTGACGATGAAACACAGAAATTGAGTCGGGTCTTAATACAAAAGGCACAATGCCGACTTAAGTACAAGAAGAATAAATCATTACACTGTTTGTGGTTTGCTTTGAGCGTTTCCTGGGAGATCAGTTTTAGACTCCAATTCACTACTGCAGCTTTACTCTATCCCTGGGACCTTCACATAGACGATGAAGCACAGAAATGGCGTCGGGACGTAATACAAAATGCACAATGCCGCCTTAAGTACAAGAAGAGTAAATCTTCCCATTGTTTCTGGTTTGCTTGAGCGTTTCCTGGGAGATCAGCATTAGATTTGGATGCACTACTGCAGCTTTACTCTGTCCCCTGGACCTTCACATTGACGATAAAACATAGAAATTGCGTCGGGTCTTAATACAAATGGCACAATGCCGACTTAAGTACAAGAAGAGTAAGTCTTTTCATTGTTTGTGGTTTGTTTTGAGCGTTTCCTGGGAGATCAGTTTTAGATTCCAATGCCCTACTGCAGCTTTACTCTACCCCTTGGACTTTCTCATTGACGATGAAACTCAGAAATTGCGTCGGGATTTAATACAAGAGGCACTATGCCGACTTAAGTACAAGAAGAGTAAATCTTCTTTTTGATTGTGGTTTGCTTCGAGCGTTTCCTGGGAGATCATAATTACATTCCGATGCACTACTGTAGCTTTACTCTATCCCTTGGACCTTCACATTGACGATGAAACACAGAAATTGCGTCCGGACTTAATACAAAAGTCAAAATGCCGACTTAAGTACAAGAAGAGTAAATCTTCTTATTGTTTCTGGTTTGCTTGGAGCTTATCCTGGGTGATCAGTATTAGATTCCGAAGCACTACTGCAGCTTTACTTTATCCCTTGGACCTTCACATTGACGATGAAACACAGAAATTGCTTCAGGATTTAGCACAAAAGGCACTATGCCCACTTAAGTACAAGAAGAGTAACACTTCTCATTGTTTGTGGTTTGCTTTGAGCTTTTTCTGGGAGATCAGTATTAGATTCCGATGCACTACTGCAGCTTTACTGTATCCCTTGGATATTCAGATGAAACACAGAAATTGCGTCCAGACTTAATACAAAAGTCACAATGCCGACTTAAGTACAAGAAGAGTAAATCTTCTCTTTGATTGTGGTTTGCTTTGAGCGTTTCCTAGGAGATCAGTATTAGATTACGATGCACTCCTGCAGCTTTAATCTATCCCTTGGGCCTCACATTGACGATGTATCACAGAAATTGCGTCGGGATTTAATAAAAAAGGCACAATGCTGACTTAAGTACAAGAAGAGTATAAACTCTCATTGTTTGTGGTTTGCTTTGGGCGTTTCCTGGGAGATCAGTGTTAGATTCCGATGCACTACTGCATCTGTATCTATCCCTTTCATCTTCACATTGACGATGAAACGCAGAAGTTGCCCCAGGATTTAATACAAAAGGCACAATAGCGACTTAAGCACATGAAGAGTAAATCTTCTTATTGTTTGTGGTTTGCTTTCAGCGTTTCATGGGAGACCAGTATTAGGTTTAGATGCACCACATCAGGTTTTCTGTATTCCTTGGACCTTGCCGTTAACGGTGAAATACAGTAATTGCGTCGGGATTTTTCACAAAAGGCACAATGGCGACTTAAGTACAGGAAGAGTAGATCTTCTCATTTCATGAGATTTGCTATGAGCGCTTCCTGGGAGATCAGTATTAGATTCCGATGCACTACTGCAGCTTTACTCTTTACCTTGGACCTTCACATTGATGATGAAACACAGAAATTGCGAGGGGATTTAATACAAAAGGCACAATGCCGACTTAAGCACAAGAAGAGTAAATCTTCTCATTGTTTGTGATTTGAATTGAGAGCTTCCTGGAGATCAGAATTAGATTCCGAAGCACTACAGCAGCTTTACTCCATCCCTAGGACATTCACATTGACGATGAGACACAGAAATCGCGTCCATTCTTAATACAAAAGTCAGAATGCCAATCTTCTCATTGTTTCAGGTTTGCTTGGAGCTTTTACTGGGTGATCAATATTAGATTCCGAAGCACTACTGCAGCTTTACTCTATCCCTAGGACCTTCACATTGACGATGAAACACAGAAATTGCGTGGGGATTTAATACAAAAGGCACAATGCCGACTCACGCACAAGAAGAGTAAATCTTGTCATTGTTTGTGATCTGAATTGAGAGCTTCCTGGAGATCAGAATTAGATTCCGATGCACTACTGCAGCTTTACTCTATCCCTTTGATCTTCACATTGACGATGAAACACAGAAATTGCGTCCGGACTTAATACAAAGGTCACAATGCCGACTTAAGTACAAGAAGAGTAAATCTTCTTATTGTCCTGGTTTGCTTGGAGCTTATCCTGGGGGATCAGTATTAGATTCCGAAGCACTACTGCAGCTTTACTCTATCCCTAGGACCTTCACATTGACGATGAAACACAGAAATTGCGTGGGGATTTAATACAAAAGGCACAATGCCGACTTACGCACAAGAAGAGTAAATCTTCTCATTGTTTGTGGTCTGAATTGAGAGCTTCCTGGAGATCAGAATTAGATTCCGATGCACTACTGCAGCCTTACTCTATCACTTGGACCTTCACATTGACGAATAAAACACAGAAATTGCGTCCGGATATAATACAAATGGCACAAAGCCGAGTTACGTACAAGAAGGGTAAATCTTCCCATTGTTTGTGGTTTGAATTGAGCGTTTCCTTGTGAGAACAGTATTAGATTTCGATGCACTACTGCAGCTTTAGTCTATCCCTTGCACCTTCAAATTGACGATGAAACACGGAAATTACATTGGGATTTAATACAAAAGGCACAATGCCGACTTAAGTACAAGAAGAGTAAGTCTTTTCATTGTTTGTGGTTTGTTTTGAGCGTTTCCTGGGAGATCAGTTTTAGATTCCAATGCCCTACTGTAGCTTCACTCTATCCCTTGGACTTTCTCAATGACGATGAAACTCAGAAATTACGTCGGGATTTAATACAAGAGGCACAATGCCGACTTAAATACAAGAAGAATAAATCTTCTCTTTGATTGTGGTTTGCTTTGAGCGTTTCCTGGGAGATCAGTATTAGATTCCGATGCACTACTGCAGCTTTACTCTATACCTTGGACCTTCACATTGACGATGAAACACAGACATTGCTTCGGGATTTAGTCAAAAGGCACAATGCCCACTTAAGTACAAGAAGAGTAACACTTCTCACTGTTTGTGGTTTGCTTTGAGCTTTTTCTGGGAGATCAGTATTAGATTCCGATGCACTACTGCACCTTTACTGTATCCCAAGGATATTCAGATTGACGATGAAACACAGAAATTGCGTCCAGACTTAATACAAAAGTAACAATGCCGACTTAAGTACAAGAAGAGTAAATCTTCTCATTGTTTCTGGTTTGCTTGGAGCTTATCCTGGGTGATCAGTATTAGATTCCGAAGCACTACTGCAGCTTTACGTTATACCTTGGACCTTCTCATTGACGATGAAACACAGAAATTGCGTCGGGATTTAATACAAAAGGCACAATGCCGACTTAAGTACAAGAAGAGTAAATCTTCTCTTTGATTGTGGTTTGCTTTCAGCGTTTCCTGGGAGATCAGTATTAGATTCCGATGCACTACTGCAGCTTTACCCTATACCTTGGACCTTCACATTGACGATGAAAAACAGAAATTGCTTCAGGATTTAATACAAAAGGCACAATGGCCACTTAAGTACAAGAAGAATAACACTTCTCATTGGTTGTGGTTTGCTTTGAGCTTTTTCTGGGAGATCAGTATTAGATTCCGATGCACCACATCAGGTTTTGCTGTATCCATTGGACCTTCACGTTAAAGATGAAATACAGAAATTGCGTGGGGAATTAATACAAAAGGCACAATGCCGTCATAAGTATAAGAAGAGTAAATCTTCTCATTGCATGAGATTTGCTTTGAGCGTTTATTGGGAGATCAGATTTAGATTTCGATGCACTACAGCAGCTTTACTCTATCCCTTGGCCCTGCACATTGACGATGAAACATAGAAATTGCGTCGGGATATAATACAAAATGCACAGTGCCGACTTAAGTATTAGAAGAGTAAATCTTCTCATTG
This sequence comes from Schistocerca piceifrons, assembly GCF_021461385.2. NCBI lineage: Eukaryota > Metazoa > Arthropoda > Insecta > Orthoptera > Acrididae > Schistocerca > Schistocerca piceifrons. The sequence continues at coordinate 1,122,216,329 of NC_060139.1, read as the reverse complement.
TTTGTGGTTTGCTCTGATCGTTTCCTGGGAGATCAGTATTAGAATCCATTGCACTATTGCAGCCTTACTCTATCCGTTGGACCTTCACATTGACGATGATACACAGAAATTGCGTCGGGATATAATACAAAATGCACAATGCCGACCTAAGTACAAGAACAGTAAACCTTTTCATTGTTTGTGGTTTGCTTTGAGCGCTTCCTGGGAGATCAGTATTACTTTCCGATGCACTACTGCAACTTTACTCTATCCCATGGACCTTCACATTGACGATGAAAAACAGAAACTGCGTCGGGATTTAATACAATAGGCTCAATGCCGCCTTAATTACAAGAAGAGTATAACTTCTCATTGTTTGTGGTTTGCTTTGAGCGTTTCCTGGGAGATCAGTGTCAGATTCCGGTGCACTACTGCACCTTTACTCAATCCCTTTGACCTCCACGTTGACGATGAAACGCAGAAATTGCCTCAGGTTTTAATACAAAAAGGACAATGACGACTTAAGAACATGAAGATTAAATCTTCTTATTGTTTGTGGTTTGCTTTCAGCGTTTCATGGGAGACCAGTATTAGGTTTCGATGCACCACATCTGGTTTACGATATCCCTTGGGCTTTGCCGTTAGCGATGAAATACAGACATTGGGTCGGGATTTAATACAAAAGGCACAATGCCAACGTAAGTACAAGAAGAGTAAGTCTTTTCATTGTTTGTGGTTTGCTTTGAGCGTTTCCTGTGAGATCAGTATTAGATTGCGAAGCACAACTGCAGCTTTACTCTATCTCTTGGACCTTCACATTGACAATGAAACAGAGAAATTGCGTCGGGACTTAACACAAAAGGCACAATGCCGACTCAAGTACAAGATGAGTAAATCCTCTCATAGTTTGTGGTTTGCATTGGGCGCTTCCTGGGAGATCAGTATTAGATTCCGAAGCACTACTGGAGCTTTACTCTATCCCATGGACCTTCACATTGACGATGAAACACAGAAATTGTGTCGGGATTTAATACAAAACGCACAATGGCGACTTAAGTACAAGAAGAGTAAATCCTCTCATTGTTTCTGATTTTCTCTGAGCGTTTTCTGTGAGATTAGTATTGGATTCCGATGCTCTACTGCAGCATTACTTTATCCCTTGGACATTCACATTGACGATGAAACACAGAAATTGCGTCGGGACTTAATGCAAAAGGCAGAAAGCCAACTTAAGTACAAGAAGAGTAAATCATCTCATTGTTTGTGGTTTGTTTTGTCGTTTCCTGGGAGAACAATTTTAGATCCCAATGCCCCACAGCAGCCTTACTCAATCCCATGGACTTTCTCATTGAGGATGAAATTCAAACATTGCGTCGGGATTTAATACAAAAGGCACAATGCCGACTTAAGTACAAGGACAGTAAATCTTCTCATTGTTTGTGGTTTGCTTTGGGCGCTCCCTGGGAGATCAGTATTACATTCCGATGCACTACTGCAGCATTACTCTATCCCTTGGACCTTCACATTGACAATGAAACACAGAAATTGCGACGGGATTTAATACAAAAGGCACAATGCCGACTTAAGTACAAGAAGAGGATAACATCTCATTGTTTGTGGTTTGCTTTCAGCGTTTAATGGGAGCCCAGTTTTAGTTTTCGATGCACCACATCAGGTTTGCTGTATCCCTTGGACCTTGCCGTTAACGATGAAATACAGAAATTGCGTCGGGATGTAATACAAAAGGCACAATGCTGTCTTAAGTACAAGAAGAGTAGATCTTCTCATTGCATGAGATTTGCTGTGGTCGTCTCCTGGGAGATCAGTATTAGATTCCGATGCACAACTGCAGCTTTACTCTATCCCTTGGACCTTCACATTGACGATGAAACACATAAATTGCGTCGGGATTTAATACATAAGGCACAATGCCGACTTACGTATAAGAAGAGTACATCTTCTCATTGTTTGAGGTTTGCTTTGAGCCTTTCCTTGGAGATCAGTATTAGATTTACGATTCACAACTGCAGCTTTACTCTATCACTTGGACCTTCACATTGACGATGAAACACAGAAATTGCGTCGGGATTTGATACAACAGGCACAATGGCGACTTAAGTACAAGATGAGTAAATCTTGTGATAGATTGTGGTTTGCTTTGAGCGTTTCTTGGGAGAAAGTATTAGATTCCGATGCACTGCTACAGCATTACTCTATCCCTTGGATCTTCACATTGATGATGAAACACAGAAATTGCGTCGGGATTTAATACTATGGGCAGTATGCCGACATAAGTACAAGAAGAGTAAATCTTCTCATTGTTTCTGGTTTTCTTTGAGCGTTTCCTGAGAGTTCAGTATTATATTCCGATGCACTACTGCAGCATTACTCCATTCCTTTGACCTTCACATTGACGATGTAACACAGAAATTACGTTGGGATTTAATACAAAAGGCACAACGCCAACTTAAGTAGAAGAAGAGTAATTCTTCTCATTGTTCGATGTTTGCTTTGAGCGTTTCCTGGGATATCAGTATTAGATTCCGATGCACTACTGCAGCTTAACTCTATCCCTTGGACGTTCACAATGACGACGAAACACAGAAATTGCGTCGGAATGTAATGCAAAATGCACAGGGTGACTTTAAGTACAAGAAGGGTAAATCTTCTCATTTTTTTCTGGTTTCCGATGAGCGTTTCCTGGGAAAACAGTATTAGATTCGGATGGACTACTGTAGCTTTACTCTATCCCTTGGACCTTCACCTTGACGATGAAACACAGAAATTGCGTCGGGATTTAATACAAAAGGTACAATGCCGACTTAAGCACAAGAAGAGCAACTCTTCTCATTGTTTGTGGTTTGCTTATAGCATTTCCTGGGAGAACAGTATTAGATTCCGAAGCACCACTGCAGCATTACTCAATCAGTTGGACCTTCACGTTGACGGTGAAACACAGAAATTGCGTCGGGATTTAATACCTAAGGCACAATGCTGACTTAAGTACCAGAAGAGTTAATCTTCTCAATGTTTGTAGTTTGCTTGGAGCGTTTCCTGGGAGATCAGTTTAGATCACGATGCACTACTGCAGCTTTACTCTATCCCTTGGACCATCACATTGACGATGAAACACAGAAATTGCGTCGGGAACTAATACAGAACGCACAATGCAGACTTAAGTACAAGAAGTAAAATATTCTCATTGTTTGTGGATTCCTTTGAGCGTTTCCTGGGAGATCAGTATTAGATTCCGATGCACTACTGCATCTTTACTCTATCCCTTGGACCTTCACATTGACGATGAAACACAGATATTGCGTCGAGATTTAGTAGAAAATGCACACTGCCAACTTAATCACAAGAAGAGTTAATCTTCTCATAGTTTGTGTTTTGCTTTGATCGTTCCTGGGAGGTCAGTATTAGATTGCGATGCACTGCTACAGCTTTACTCTATCCTTTGGATCTTCACATTGATGATGAAACACAGAAATTGCGTCAGGACTTAATACAATAGGCACAATGCCGACCTAAGTACAAGAAGAGTAAATCTTCTCATTGTTCGAGGTTTGCTTTGAGCGTTCCCTGGGAGATTAGTATTAGATTCCGATGCACTACTGCAGCTTTACTCTATCCCTAGGAGCTTCACATTGACGATGAAACACAGAAATTTCGCCGGGATAAAATCCAAAAGACAATACCGACTTAAGTACAAGAAGAGTATATCTTCTCACTGTTTGTAGTTTGCTTGGAGCGTTTCCTGGGAGATCAGTTTAGATTACGATGCACTACTGCCGCTTTACTCTATCCCTTGGACCTGTAAATTGACGATGAAACACAGAAATTGCGTCGTGAGTTAATACATTAGGCACAATGCCGACTTAATTACAAGAAGAGTAACTCTTCTCATTGTTTGTGGTTTGCTTTTAGCATTTCCTGGGAGATCAGTATTAGATTCCGAAACACCACTGCTGCATTAGTCTATCCCTTGGACCTTCACATTGACGATGAAGCACATAAATTGCGTCGGGATTTAATACATAAGGCACAATGCCTACTAAAGTACAAGAAGAGTAAATCTTCTCATTGTTCGTGGTTTGCTTTGAGCGTTTCCTGAGAGATCAATATTATATTCCGTTGCACTACTGCAGCTTTACTATATTCCTTGGACCTTCACATTGACGATGAAACACAGAAATTGCGTCGGGATTTAATACAAAAGGCACAATGCCGACTTAAGTACAAGAAGAGTATATCTTCTTATTGTTTGTGGTTTGTTTTGAGCATGTCCTGCGAGATCAGTATTAGATTCCGATGAACTACTGCAGCATTACTCTATCCCTTGGAACTTCACATTGACGATGATACACAGAAATTGACTCGGGATTTAATACAAAAGGCAGAATTCCGACTTAAGTACAAGAAGAGTAAATCTTCTCATTGTTTGTGGTTTGCTTTGAGCGTTTCCTGGGAGATCAGTATTAGATTCCGATACACTACTGCAGCTTTACTCTATAATTTGGACTTTCACATTGACGATGAAACACAGATATTGCGTCGGGATTAATTACAAAAGCACAATGCCAAGTTAAGTACAAGATGAGTAAATCTTCTCATTGTTTGTGGTTTGCTTTGAGCGTTTCCTCTGGCCTAGTATTAGATTCCGATGCACTATTGCGGCTTTACTCTATCCCTTGGACCTTCACATTGACGATGAAACACAGAAATTGCGTCGGGATTTAATACAAAAGGCACAATGACAACTTAAGAACATGAAGAGTAAATCTTCTTGTTGTTTGCGGTTTGCTTTCAGCGTTTCATGGGAGACCAGTATTAGTTTTCGATGCACCACTTAAGGGTTACGGTATCCCTTGGACTTTGCCGTTAACGATGAAATACAGAAATTGCGTCGGGATTTAATACAATAGGCACAATGCCGACTTAAGTACAAGAAGAATAAATCTTCTCATTTTTTGTGGTTTGTTTTGAGCGTTTCCTGGGAGATCACTTTTAGATCCCAATGCCCCACTGCAGCTTTACTCAATCCCATGGACTTTCTCATTGACGATGAAATACAGAAATTGCGTTGCGATTCAAGACTAAAGGCACAATGCCGACTTAAGTACAAGAGCAGTAAATCTTCTAACTGTTTGTGGTTTGCTTTGAGCGCTTCCTAGGAGATCAGTATTATATTCCGATGCACTACTGCAGCTTTACTCTATCCCTTGGACCTTCACATTGACGATGAAAAACAGAAATTGCGCCGGGATTTAATAGAAAAGGCACAATGCCCACTTAAGCACAAGAAGAGTTAATCTTCTCATTGTTTGTGGTTTTCTTTGTACGTTACCAGGGAGATAAGTGTTACATTCCGATGCACTACTACAGCTTTACTCTATCCCTTGGACCTTCACATTGAAGATGAAACACAGAAATTGCGTCGGGATTTAATACAATAGGCACAATGCCGACTTAAGTACAAGATGAGTAAATCTACTCATTGTTTCTGGTTCACTTTGAGCGTTTACTGGGAGATCAGCATTAGATTCGGATGCACTACTGCAGTTTTAATCTATCCCTTGGGCCTCACATTGACGATGAATAACAGAAATTGCGACGAGACTTAATACAACAGGCACAATGCCGAATTAAGTAAAAGACGAGTGTAACATCTCATTGTTTGTGGTTTGCTTTGAGCGTTTCTGGGTAGATCAGTGTTAGATTCCGAAGCACTACTGCATCTATACTCTATCCATTTGACTTTCACATTGACGATGAAACGTAGAAATTGCCCCAGGATTAAGTACAAAAGGCATAATGACGACTTAAGAACATGAAGAGGAAATCTTCTTATTGTTTGTGGTTTTATTTCAGCGTTTCAAGGGAGAACAGTGTTAGTTTTCGTTGCACCACATCAGGTTTACTGTATCCCTTGGAACTTGCCGATAACGATGAAATACAGATATTGCGACGGGATTTAATACAAAAGGCACAATGCCGACTTACGTACAAGAAGAGTAAATCTTCTCATTGTTTGTGGTTTGTTTTGAGCGTTTCCTGGGAGATCAGTATAAGATTCCGATGCACTACTGCATCTTTACTCTAACCCTTGGACCTCCACATTGACGATGAAACACAGATATCGCGTCGGGACTTAATACAAAAGCACAATGCCGACTTAAGTACAAGAAGACTAAATCTTCTCATTGTTTGAGGTTTGCTTCGAGCGTTTCCTGGGAGATCAGTATTAGATTCCGAAGCACTACTGCAGCTTTAATTTATTCCTTAGTCCTTCACATTAACGATGAAACACAGAAATTTCGTCGGGATTAATTACAAAATGCTCAATGCCGACTTAAATAAAAGAAGAGCAAATCTTCTCATTGTTTGTGGTTTGTTTGAGCGTCTCCTGAGAGATCAGTATTAGATTCCGATGCACTACTGCAGCTCTACTCTATCCCATGGACCTTCACATTGACGATGAAACACAGAAATTACGTCGGGATTTAATACATAAGGCACAACGCCAACTTAAGTAGAAGAAGAGTAAATCTTCCCATTTTCCAAGGTGTGCTTTGAGCGTTTCCTGGGAGATCAGTATTAGATTCCGATGCACTACTGCAGCTTTACTCTTTCCCTTGGACCTTCACAATGACGACGAAACACAGAAATTGCTTCCGAATGTAATGCGAAAGGCACAATGGCGACTTAAGTACAAGAAGAGTAAATGTTCTCATTTTTTCTGGTTTCCGATGAGCGTTTCCTGGGAAAACAGTATTAGATTCGGATGCACTACTGCAGCTTTACTCTATCCCTTGGACCTTCACCTTGACGATGAAACAGAGATATTGCGTCGGGATTTAATACAAAAGGTACAATGCCGACTTAAGTACAAGGAGAGAAAAATTCTCATTTTTTGTGGTGTGCTTTGAGCGTTTCCTGGGAGATCAGTATTATATTCCGATGCACTACTGCAGCTTTACTCTATCCCTTGGACCTTCAGATTGACGATGAAACACAGAAATTGCGTCGTATTTAATACGAAAGGCACAACACCGACCTAAGTACAAGAAGAATAACTGTTCTCATTGTTTGTGGTGTGCTTTTAGCATTTCTTGGGAGATCAGTATTAGATTCCGAGGCACCACTGCAGGATTACTCTATCCCTTGGACCTTCACATTGACGATGAAGCACAAATATTTCGTCGGTTTTAATACAAATGGCACAATGCCGACTTAAGTTCAAGAACAGTAAATCATCTCATTGTCTGTGGTTTGCTTTGAGCGTTTCCTGGAAGATCGGTGTTACATTCCGATGCACTACTGCAGCTTTACTCTATCCCTTGGACCTTCAGATTGACGATGAAACACAGAAATTGCGTCGGGATTTAATACGAAAGGCACAACACCGGTTTAAGTACAAGATGAGTAACTCTTCTCATTGTTTGTGGTTTGCTTTTAGAATTTCTTGGGAGATCAGTATTAGATTCCGAGGCACCACTGCAGGATTACTCTATCACTTGTACCTTCACATTGACGACGAAACACAGAAATTGCGTCGGGATTTTATACATAAGGCACAATGCCGACTTAAGTACCAGAAGAGTTAATCTTCTCAATGTTAGTAGTTTGCTAAGAGTGTTTCCTGGGAGATCAGTATTAGATTCCGATGCACCACTGCAGCAAAACTCTATCCCATGGACCTACACCGAGACGATGGAACACATAAATTGCGTCGGGATTTAATACAAAAGACACAATGCCGACTTAAGTACAAGAAGACTAAATATTCTCAATGTTTGAGGTTTGCTTTCAGCGATTCCTGGGAGGTCAGTATAAGAGTCCGATGCACTACTGCAGCTTTACTCTATCCCTTGGACATTCACATTGACGATGAAACACAGAAATTTCGCCGGGATATAACCAAAAGCACAATGCCGACTTAAGTACAAGAAGAGTAACTCTTCTCATTGTTTGTGGTTTGCTTTTAGCATTTCCTGGGAGATCAGTATTAGATTCCGAAGCACCACTGCAGCATTAGTCTATCCCCTGGATCTTCACATTGATGATGAAGCACAGAAATTCGGTCGGGATTTAATACATAAGGCACAATGCCGACTTAAGTACCAGTAGAGTTAATCTTCTCATTGTTTGTGATTTGCTAGGAGCGTTTGCTGGGAGATCAGTATTAGATTCCGATGCACTACTGCAGCTTTGCTCTATCCCTTGGAACTTCACATTGACGATGGAACCAGAAATTGCGTCGGAATTTAATACAAAAGACACAATGCCGACTTAAGTTCAAGAAGAGTAAATCTTCTCATTGTTTGTGATTTGCTTTGAGCATTCCCTGGGACATAAGTATTAGATTCCGGTGCACCACTGCACCTTTACTCTATCCCCTGGACCTTCACATTGACGATGAAACACAGAAATACCGTCGGAATATAATGAAAAGGGCACAATGCCGACTTAAGTACAAGAAGAGTAAATCTTCTCATTGTTTGTGGCTTGCTTTGGGCGTTTCCTGCGAGATCAGTATTAGATTCCGATGCACTACTGTAGCTTTACACCATCCCTTGAAACTTCACATTGACGATGAAACACAGAAGTTGCGTCGGGAGTGAATACATAAAGCAGAATTCCGACTTGAGTACAAGAAGAGTAAATCTTCTCATTGTTTGTGGTTTGCTTTGAGCGTTTCCTGGGAGATCAGTATTAGATTCCGATGCACTACTGCAGCTCTACTCTATCCCTTGGGCCTTCACATTGACGATGAAACACAGATATTGCGTCGGGATTTAATATAAAAGGCACAATGCCGACTTATGTACAAGAATAGTAAATCCTTTCACTGTTCGTGGTGTGCTTTGAGCGTTTAATGGGAGATCAGTATTAGATTCCGATGCACTACTGCAGCGTCACTCTATCGCTTGGACCCTCTCATTGACGATGAAACACAGATATTGCGTCGTGATTAATTACAAAAGGCACAATGCCGACTTAAGTACAAGAAGAGTAAACCTTCTCATTGTTTGTGGCTTGCTTTGAACTTTTCCTGCGAGATCAGTATTAGATTCCGATGCACTACTGCAGCCTTACTCTATCAATTGGACCTTCAGATTCACGATGAAACACTGAAATTGCGTCGGGATTTCATACATAGGGCACAATGCCGACTTAAGTACAAGAAGAGTAACTCTTCTCATTGTTTGTGGTGCATTACTGCACTACTGCAGCTCTACTTCATATCTTGGACCCTGGCATTGACGATGAAACGCAGAAATGGCGTCGGGATTTAAAACAAAAGGCATAATGCCATCTTAAGTACAAGAAGAGTTAATCTTCTCATTGTCTGTCGTTTGCTTCGAGCGTTTCCAGGGAGTTCAGTATTAGATTCCGAGGAACTACTGCAGCTTTACTCTATCCCTTGGACCTTCACATTGACGTTGAAACACAGAAATTGCGTCGGGATTTAATAGAAAAGGCACAATCCCGACTTAAGTCCAAGAACAGTAAATCCCCTCATTGTATGTGGTTTGCTTTGAGCGTTTTCGGGGAGCTCAGTATTAGATTCCGATGCACCACTGCAGGTAAAATCTATCCCCTGGACCTTCACACTGGCGATGAAACACAGAAATTGCGTCGGGATTTAATACAAAGGGCACAATGCCGACTTAAGTACAAGAAGAGTAAATCATCTCATTGTTTGTAGTTTGCTTTGAGCGTTTCCTAGGAGTTCGGAATTTGTTCCGAAGCACAACTGTAGCTTTACTCCATCCATTGGAGCATCACTTTGACGATGAAACCCAGAAATTGCGTCGGGATTTAATACAAAAGGCTAAATACCGAGTTAATTAGAAGAGGAGTAATTCATTTCTTTGTTTGCGGTTTGCTTTAAGCGTTTCCTGGGGGATCAGTATTAGATTCCGATGCACTACTGCAGTATTACTCTATCCCCTGGACCTTCGCGTTGACAATGAAACACAGAAATTACGTCGGGATTTAATATAAAAGGCACAACACCAACCTATGTAGAAGAAGTGTAAATCTTCTCATTGTTCGTGGTTTCAGTGAGCGTTTCCTGGGAGATCAGTATTAGATTCCGATGCACTACTGCAGCTTTACTATATCCCTTGGAGCTTCACATTGACGATGAAACACAGAAATATCGCCGGGATATAATACAAAAGGCACAATGCCGACTTAAGTACAAGAAGATAAAATCTTCTCATTGTTTGTGGTTTGCTTTGAGCGTGTCCTGGGAGATCAGTATTAGATTCCGATGCACTACTGCAACCTTACTCCATTCGTCGGACCTTCGAATTGACGATGAAACACAGATATTGCGTTCTTATTTAACACAAAATGCACAAATCCGACGTAAGTACAAGAAGAGTAAATCTTCTCATTGTTTTTGGTTTGCTTTGAGCGTTTCCTGGGAGAACAGTATTAGATTCCGATGCACTACTGCAGCTCTACTCTATATCTTGGAACCTCGCATTGGCGAAGAAAGACAGAAATGGCGTCGGGATTTAAAGCAAAAGGCATAATGCCGTCTTAAGTACAAGAAGAGTAAATCTTCTCATTGATCGTCGTTAGCTTCGAGCGTTTCCTGAGAGATCAGTATTAGATTCCGTTGCACTACTGCAGCTTTACTCTATCCCTACGACCCTCACATTGACGATCAAACACAGAAATTGCGTCGGGATTTAATACAAAAAGCACAATGCCGACTTAAGTCCAAGAACAATAAATCTTCTAATTGTTTGTGGTTTCCTTTGAGCGTTTCCGGGGAGCTCAGTATTAGATTCCGATGCACTACTGCATTGATGCTCTATCCCTTGGACCTTCACATTGCCGATGAAGCGCAGAAATTGCGTCGCGATGTAATACAAAAGGCACAATGCCGACTTAAGTACAAGAAGAGCAAATCTCCTCATTGCTTGTGGTTTGCTTTGAGCGTTTCCTGGAGATCAGTATTAGATTCCGATGCACTACTGCAGCTATCCTCAATCCCTTGGTCCTTCACCCTGACGATGAAACACAGAAATAGCGTTGGGATTTAATACCAAAGGCACAATGCCGACTAATGTACAAGAAGAGTAATTCTTCTCACTGTTTGTGGTTTGCCTTGAGCGTTTCCTGGGAGATCAGTATTAGATTCCGATGCACTACTGCAGCTTTACTCTATCCCTTGGACCTTCACATTGACGATGAAACACAGAAATTGCGTCGGGCTTTAATACAAAAGGCACAATGCCGACTTAAGTACAAGAAGAGTAAATGTTCCCATTGTTTATGGTTTGCTCTGAGCGTTCCCTGGGAAATCAATATTAGTTTCCGGTGAACTACTCCAGCTTTACTCTATCCCTTGGACCTTCACTTTGAGGATGATTTACAGATATTGCGTCGGGATGTAACGCAAAAGTGACAATGACGACTTAAGTACAAGAAGGGTGAATCTTGTAATCGTTTGTGGTTTGCTTTGAGCGTTTCCTGCGAGATCAGTATTAGATTACGATGCACTACAGCAGCTCTACTATATCCCTTAGACCCTCACATTGACGATGAGGGACAGAAATTGCGTCGGGATTTAATTCAAATGGCAGAATGCCGACTTAAGTACAAGAAGAGAAAATCTTCACATTGTTTGTGGTATGCTTTGAGCGTTTCCTGGGAGATCAGTACTAGATTCCGATGCATTTCTGCAGCTTTACTCTATCCCTTGGACCTTCACATTGACGATGAAACACAGAAATTGCGTCGGGATTTAAAACAAAAGGCACAATGCCAACTTAAGTACAAGAAGAGCAAATCTTCTCATGGTTTGTGGTTTGCTTTGAGCGTTTCCGGGGAGCTCAGTATTAGATTCCGATGCACTACTACAGCTATACTCGATGCCTTGGACCCTCCCATTGACGATGAAACAAAGAAATTGCGTCGGGATTTAATACATAAGGCACAATGCCGACTTAAGTACAAGAAGAGAATATCTTCTCATTGTTTGTGGTTTGCTTTGAGCGTTACCTGGGAGATCAGTATTAGATTCAGATGCACTACTGCAGCCTTAGTCTATCCCTTGGACTTTCACATTGACGATGAAACACAGAAATTGCGTCGGGATTTAATACATAAGGCACAATAACGACTTAAGTTCAAAAAGAGCAAATCTTCTCATAGTTTGTGGTTTGCTTTGAGCGTTTCTTGAGAGATCAGTATTAGATTACGATGCACTACTGCAGCTTTACTCTATCCCTTGGATCTTAACATTGACGATGAAACACAGAAATCGCGTCGTGGATTAATACAAAAGGCACAGGGCCGACTTAAGTACAAGAAGAGCAAATCTCCTCATTGCTTGTGGTTTGCTTTGAGCGTTTCCTGGAGATCAGTATTAGATTCCGATGCACTACTGCAGCTTTCCTCTATCCCTTGGTCCTTCACCCTGACGATGAAACAAAGAAATTGCGTCGGGATTTAATACAAAAGCCGCAATGCCGACTTATGTACAAGAAGAGTAATATCTTCTCACTGTTTGTGGTTTTCTTTGAGCGTTTCCTGGGAAATCAGTATTAGAGTCAGATGCACTACTGCAGCTTTACTGTATCCCTTGGACCTTCACATTGACGATGAAACACAGAAATTGCGTCGGGCTTTAATACAAAATTCACAATGCCAACTTAAGTATAAGAAGAATAAATGTTCTCATTGTTTATGGTTTGCTTTGAGCGTGTCCTGGGAAATCAGTATTAGTTTCCGGTGAACTACTCCAGCTTTACTCTATCCCTTGAACCTTCACTTTGACGATGATTTACAGATATTGCGTCGGGATGTAACACAAAAGGCACAATGACGACTTAAGTACAAGAAGGGTTAATCTTGTCATCGTATGTGGTTTGCTTTGAGCGTTTCCTACGATATCAGTATTAGATTACGATGCACTACGGCAGCTTTTCTATATCCCTTGGGCCCTCACATTGACGATGACACACAGAAATTGCATCGGGATTTAATTCAAATGGCAGAATGCCGACTTAAGTACAAGAAGAGAAAATCTTCACATTGTTTGTGGTATGCTTTGAACGTCTCCTGGGAGACCAGTACTAGATTCCGATGCAATTCTGCAGCTTTACTCTATCCCTTGGACCTTCACATTGACGACGAACCACAGAAATTGCGACGGGATTTAAAACAAAAGTCACAATGCCGACTTAAGTACAAGAAGAGCAAAACTTCTCATTTTTTTGTCGTTTGCTTCGAGCGTTTCGTGGGAGATCAGTATTAGATTCCGATGCACTACTGCTGCTATACTCTATCCCTTGGACCACCACACTGACGATGAAACACAGAAATTGCGTCGGGATTTAATACAAAATGCACAATGCCGACTTAAGTACAAGAAGATAAAATCTTCTTATTGTTTGTGGTTTGCTTTGAGCGATTTGTGGGAGATCAGTATAGGATTCAGATGCACCACTGCAGCTTTACTCCACCCCCTTGACCTTCACACTGGCCATGAAACACAGAATGTGCGTCGGGATTTAATACAAAGGGCACAATGCCACTCAAGTACAGGAAGATAAAATCTTCTCATTGTTTGTGGTTCGTTTTTAGCGTTGTCCGGGAGATCAGTATTGGATTCAGATGCACTACTGCAGCTTTACTCTATATCTTGGACCTTCACATTGACGATGAATCACAGATATTGCGTCGGGATTTAATATAAAAGACACAATGCTGACTTAAGTGCAAGAAGAGCAAATCTTCTCATTGTTTGTTATTTGACTTGGGCGTTTCCTGGGAGATCAGTATTGGATTCCGATGCACTACTGTGGCTTTACTCTATCCCTTGGACCTTACATTGACGATGATTCACAGAAATTGCGTCGGGATTTAATACAAAAGGCACAATGCCGACTTAAGTACAAGAAGAGTAAATCATCTCATTGTTTGTGGTTTGCTTTGAGCGTTTCCTGGGAGATCGGAATTTGTTCCGAAGCACAACTGCAGCTTCACTCCATCCCTTGGAGCATCACTTTGACGATGAAACCCAGAAATTGCGTCGGGATTTAATACAAAAGGCACAATTCCACTTAAGTACAAAAAGAGTAAATCTCCTTATTGTTTGTTGTTTGCATCGGGCGTTTCCTGGGAGATCAATATTAGATTCCGATGCACTACTGCAGCTTTAATCTACCGCTTGGGACTTCACATTGACGATGAATCCCACAAATTTAACACAAAATGCACAACACCAACTTATGTGGAAGAAGTGTAAATCTTCTCATTGTTCGCGATTTGTTTGAGCGTTTCCTGGGAGATTAGTATTAGATTCCGATGCACTACTGCAGCTCTACTTCATATCTTGGACCCTGGCATTGACGATGAAACGCAGAAATGGCGTCGGGATTTAAAACAAAAGGCATAATGCCATCTTAAGTACAAGAAGAGTTAATCTTCTCATTGTCTGTCGTTTGCTTCGAGCGTTTCCAGGGAGTTCAGTATTAGATTCCGATGAACAACTGCAGCTTTACTCTATCCCTTGGCGCTTCACATTGACGATGAAACACAGAAATTGCGTCGGGGGTTAATAGAAAAGGCACAATCCCGTCTTAAGTCCAAGAACAGTTAATCTCCTCGTTGTATGTGGTTTGCTTTGAGCGTTTCCGGGGAGCTCAGTATTAGATTCCGATGCACTACTGCAGGTATAATCTATCCTCTGGACCTTCACACTGGCGTTGAAACACAGAATGTGCGTCGGGATTTAATACAAAGGGCACAATGCCGACTTAAGTACAAGAAGATAAAATCTTCTCATTGTTTGCGGTTCGCTTTTAGCGCTGCCCGGGAGATCAGTATTGGATTCAGATGCACTACTGCAGCTTTACTCTATATCTTGAACCTTCACATTGACGATGAATCACAGATATTGCGTCGGGATTTAATATAAAAGGCACAATGCTGACTTAAGTGCAATTAGAGCAAATCTTCTCATTGTTTGTTATTTGACTTGGGCGTTTCCTGGGAGATCAGTATTGGATTCCGATGCACTACTGTGGCTTTACTCCATCCCTTGGACCTTCACATTGACGATGATACACAGAAATTGCGTCGGGATTTAATACAAATGGCACAATGCCGACTTAAGTACAAGAAGAGTAAATCATCTCATTGTTTGTGGTTTGCTTTGAGCGTTTCCTGCGAGATCGGAATTTGTTCCGAAGCACAACTGCAGCTTTACTCCATCCCTTGGAGCATCACTTTGACGATGAAACCCAGAAATTGCGTCGGGATTTAATACAAAAGGCTCAATTCCACTTAAGTACAAAAAGAGTAAATCTTCTTATTGTTTGTTGTTTGCATCGGGCGTTTCCTGGGAGATCAATATTAGATTCCGATGCACTACTGCAGCTTTAATCTTCCGCTTGGGACTTCACATTGACGATGAATCCGACAAATTGCGTCGGGATTTAACACAAAATGCACAACACCAACTTATGTGGAAGAAGTGTAAATCTTTTCATTATTCGCGGTTTGTTTGAGCGTTTCCTGGGAGATTAGTATTAGATTCCGATGTACTACTGCAGCTCTACTCCATATCTTGGACCCTGGCATTGACGATGAAACGCAGAAATGGCGTCGGGATTTAAAACAAAAGGCATAATGCCGTCTTAAGTTTAAGAAGAGTTAATCTTCTCATTGTTCGTCGATTGCTTCGAGCGTTTCCTGGGAGATCAGTATTAGATTCCGATGCACTACTGCAGCTTTACTCTATCCCTTGGCACTTCACATTGTCGATGAAACACATAAATTGCGTCGGGATTTAATAGAAAAGGCAGAATCCCGACTTAAATCCAAGGACCGTAAATCTTCTCATTGTATGTGGATTGCTTTGATCGTTTCCGGGGAGCTCAGTATTAGATTCTGTTGCACTACTGCAGCTATACTCTAACCCTTGGACCACCACACTGACGATGAAACACAGAAATTGCGTCGGAATTTAATACAAAAGGCACAATGCCGACTTACGTACAAGAAGATAAAATCTTCTCATTGTTTGAGGTTTGCTTTGAGCGATTCGTGGGAGATCAGTATTGGATTCAAATGCACTACTGCAGCTTTTCTCCATCCCTTGGACCTTCACATTGACGATGAAACACAGAAATTGCGTCGGGATTTAATACAAAAGGCAAAATACCGACTAAAGTTCAAAAGGAGTAAATCATTTCTTCGTTTGTGGTTTGCTTTGAGCGTTTCCGGGTGGATCAGTATTGGATTCCGATGCACTACTGAAGCATTGCTCTATCCCCCGGACCTTCAAATTGACGATGAAACACAGAAATTGCGTTGGTATTTAACGCAAAATGCACAAAGCCGACGTAAGTACAAGAAGAGTAAATCTTCCCATTGTCTTTGGTTTGTTTTGAGCGTTTCCTGGGAGATCAGTATTAGATTCCGATGCACTACTGCAGCTTTACTCTATCCCTTGGACCTTCACATTGACGTTGAAACACAGAAATTGCGTCGGGATTTAATAGAAAAGGCACAATCCCGACTTAAGTGAAAGAACAGTAAATCCCCTGGTTGTATGTGGTTTGCTTTGAGCGTTTTCGGGGAGCTCAGTATTAGATTCCGATGCACCACTGCAGGTAAAATCTATCCCCTTGACCTTCACACTGGCGATGAAACACAGAAATTGCGTCGGGATTTAATACAAAGTGCACAATGCCGACTTAAGTACAAGAAGATATAATCTTCTCATTGTTTGTGGTTCGCTTTTAGCGTTTCTCGAGAGATCAGTATTGGATTCAGATGCACTACTGCAGCTTTACTCTATATCTTGGACCCTCACATTGACGATGAATCACAGATATTGCGTCGGGATTTAATACAAAAGTCACAATGCTGACTTAAGTGCAAGAAGAGCAAATCTTCTCATAGTTTGTTATTTGACTTGGGTGTTTCCTGGGAGATCAGTATTGGATTCCGATGCACTACTGTGGCTTTACTCCATCCCTTGGACCTTCACATTGACGATGATACACAGAAATTGCGTCGGGATTTAATACAAAAGCCACAATGCCGGCTTAAGTACAAGAAGAGTAAATCATCTCATTGTTTGTAGTTTGCTTTGAGCGTTTCCTGGGAGTTCGGAATTTGTTCCGAAGCACAACTGTAGCTTTACTCCATCCATTGGAGCATCACTTTGACGATAAAACCCAGAAATTGCGTCGGGATTTAATACAAAAGGCTAAATACCGAGTTAATTAGAAGAGGAGTAAATCATTTCTTTGTTTGCGGTTTGCTTTAAGCGTTTCCTGGGGGATCAGTATTAGATTCCGATGCACTACTGCAGTATTACTCTATCCCCTGGACCTTCGCGTTGACAATGAAACACAGAAATTACGTCGGGATTTAATATAAAAGGCACAACACCAACCTATGTAGAAGAAGTGTAAATCTTCTCATTGTTCGTGGTTTCAGCGAGCGTTTCCTGGGAGATCAGTATTAGATTCCGATGCACTACTGCAGCTTTACTATATCCCTTGGAGCTTCACATTGACGATGAAACACAGAAATATCGCCGGGATATAATACAAAAGGCACAATGCCGACTTAAGTACAAGAAGATAAAATCTTCTCATTGTTTGTGGTTTGCTTTGAGCGTGTCCTGGGAGATCAGTGTTAGATTCCGATGCACTACTGCAACCTTACTCCATCCCTCGGACCTTCGAATTGACGATGAAACACAGATATTGCGTTCTTATTTAACACAAAATTCACAAATCCGACGTAAGTACAAGAAGAGTAAATCTTCTCATTGTTTTTGGTTTGCTTTGACCGTTTCCTGGGAGAACAGTATTAGATTCCGATGCACTACTGCAGCTCTACTCTATATCTTGGAACCTCGCATTGGCGAAGAAACACAGAAATGGTGTCGGGATTTAAAGCAGAAGGCATAATGCCGTCTTAAGTACAAGAAGAGTAAATCTTCTCATTGATCGTCGTTAGCTTCGAGCGTTTCCTGAGAGATCAGTATTAGATTCCGTTGCACTACTGCAGCTTTACTCTATCCCTAGGACCCTCACATTGACGATCAAACACAGAAATTGCGTCGGGATTTAATACAAAAAGCACAATGCCGACTTAAGTCCAAGAACAATAAATCTTCTAATTGTTTGTGGTTTCCTTTGAGCGTTTCCGGGGAGATCAGTATTAGATTCCGATGCACTACTGCATTGATGCTCTATCCCTTGGACCTTCACATTGCCGATGAAACGCAGAAATTGCGTCGCGATGTAATACAAAAGGCACAATGCCGACTTAAGTACAAGAAGAGCAAATCTCCTCATTGCTTGTGGTTTGCTTTGAGCGTTTCCTGGAGATCAGTATTAGATTCCGATGCACTACTGCAGCTATCCTCAATCCCTTGGTCCTTCACCCTGACGATGAAACACAGAAATAGCGTTGGGATTTAATACCAAAGGCACAATGCCGACTAATGTACAAGAAGAGTAATTCTTCTCACTGTTTGTGGTTTGCCTTGAGCGTTTCCTGGGAGATCAGTATTAGATTCCGATGCACTACTGCAGCTTTACTCTATCCCTTGGACCTTCACATTGACGATGAAACACAGAAATTGCGTCGGGCTTTAATACAAAAGGCACAATGCCGACTTAAGTACAAGAAGAGTAAATGTTCCCATTGTTTATGGTTTGCTCTGAGCGTGTCCTGGGAAATCAATATTAGTTTCCGGTGAACTACTCCAGCTTTACTCTATCCCTTGGACCTTCACTTTGACGATGATTTACAGATATTGCGTCGGGATGTAACGCAAAAGTGACAATGACGACTTAAGTACAAGAAGGGTGAATCTTGTAATCGTTTGTGGTTTGCTTTGAGCGTTTCCTGCGAGATGAGTATTAGATTACGATGCACTACAGCAGCTCTACTATATCCCTTAGACCCTCACATTGACGATGAGGGACAGAAATTGCGTCGGGATTTAATTCAAATGGCAGAATGCCGACTTAAGTACAAGAAGAGAAAATCTTCACATTGTTTGTGGTATGCTTTGAGCGTTTCCTGGGAGATCAGTACTAGATTCCGATGCATTTCTGCAGCTTTACTCTATCCCTTGGACCTTCACATTGACGATGAAACACAGAAATTGCGTCGGGATTTAAAACAAAAGGCACAATGCCAACTTAAGTACAAGAAGAGCAAATCTTCTCATGGTTTGTGGTTTGCTTTGAGCGTTTCCGGGGAGCTCAGAATTAGATTCCGATGCGCTACTACAGCTATACTCGATGCCTTGGACCCTCCCATTGAAGATGAAACAAAGAAATTGCGTCGGGAATTAATACATAAGGCACAATGCCGACTTAAGTACAAGAAGAGAATATCTTCTCATTGTTTGTGGTTTGCTTTGAGCGTTACCTGGGAGATCAGTATTAGATTCAGATGCACTATTGCAGCCTTAGTCTATCCCTTGGACTTTCACATTGACGATGAAACACAGAAATTGCGTCGGGATTTAATACATAAGGCACAATACCGACTTAAGTTCAAAAAGAGCAAATCTTCTCATAGTTTGTGGTTTGCTTTGAGCGTTTCTTGAGAGATCAGTATTAGATTCCGATGCACTACTGCAACTATACTCTATCCCTTGGACCTTCACATTGACGATGAAACACAGAAATTGCGTCGGGGTTTAATACAAATGTGCACAATGCCGTCTTAAGGACAAGAAGAGAAAATCTTCGCATTGTTTGTTATTTGCCTTGAGCGTCTTCTGGGAGATCAGTATTGTATTCTTTAAGGAGCCATTTGCACTCGAGCACAGACAACATTTAATTTAGTTAACTTAGATTATATTTATCGATTTTTTAAGACAAGAGAATGCAAAATAAAGCAATTTACACCGCTCTCTTGTCACAGCGAGTAGGCATCAACACTCTCATGTCATTCGTTGTCCTAGAAGGACTTAATATTTTGTGCGGCTCCACAGTTGGCCATATTGATATTTATTAGCAGAAAAGAGGCGCAGAATTAATAAGTCGCTCTCATTTGTGAATGATCTGCCATTATTTATCTAGAATTTTACGTAAGTGTAATTTATATCGTAATGTATATGTTGAAATGAATATATGTTTATTTAATCTTATGCTTTGCTTTGTTTTAGTAGTTTTAGTCGCTCCATTTTCATGATTGATGCTGAGGTCAGATATCAGACTCTGTCTACAAAAAATATATATAATGAGCCCTGGCTACGTTCCGTACATCTTCAGACGTGCGAAGCTCGATAAATTCACGGCGTAAAATTTTAATCCTCAATTACTTATCCAAACAAACAATCATTATTATTACAAATTATTATTATTATATTTTATTATCATTTTATTTTATATGTTTTATTTGTTACACTGGCGACTATGTGCCAGGACTCATTATTGTATCTGTACTACAACTAATTGTCCTTTCTCATGTACATCCTGACCGGGCAACAAACTATGTGATGAGAATATTGAAGAAAACGAATAAAATCTGGAGACAATTTGGACTGGAAATGCAATCAAGACGACATGTACGGTAAGACGCAGCACTTGCTCATCCACAATTGATTCCAAGCACATTTTTCATTCAAAATTATTTTTCTCAGCATTAAATTCAGTATTCAGTTTCCATTCAGTAATTTTTTCTAAATTCCACGAAATCTCATTATTCAGAAGATTACATTCCGATCCAACAATACGCAAGTTACATTGCACAAAATGGCCGACATTGTACAAGATTCAAGCAACATGGCTAGTCACCATTAACACGTATGCTACTTTCGATCTTTAAAGTCATCTCTCAATCATTCTCAGTCATTTAAACACACACATAGGCAGTACATTTTCACACTACGCGTTTAAACGATTTTTTTTCTTGCACACAATTTATTCACGATATGGTAAAAACTCGACACCAGTACACAATGGAACAACAATCAAGTAATGCAAACATGGATACACAGACACAGTCAGACACAGAAATTAATACAGACACGCAAACGCATCAAAATAACCTGCTACACATACACACAAACGCCGAAAGGAGCAACTCCGAACCAAACCTGAGAGACCACGTCACGTCTAATGACGCGGCGGGGGCAAGCTCATTTTGCAATCAAAATTTTGGCGCTATACTGAATTCAATTTTGGAAGGCATATCCAATATTAAGCAAGATAATGACGAAAAATTCTCACAATTAATGACAGACTATGCAGCCTTCAGGAATGACATAAAATCAGACTTCGCCACACTGAGTCAAAAGGTAGATGAAATTAATACACGTCTTTCCAAACAGGTCGACGATCTTACGGAAAAATTCGAAAATTTAGAGTTACGACAAAGCGACAATGCCAATCACATCCATGACTTGACAAAAACCTGTGAAACTATTAATTGCAAACTAGAATCAAACACGCACGCATGTGACGAAATTAATTTAAAGGTGAATACAATAGAAACAAACGTAGCTGACATTCACAAACAGATTCACACAACAATACAGATAGAGGCTGAACCCCATTTGTCTCGCATTAATTCACAATTTAAAGAATGGACGGCACACAAAGACGAAAGTTTTGAAGAATGTATACAAAACAAATTGCCACATATTGTGCACGATTCTGTAGTGGAATACATGAACAACAATAGACAAGTAATCGATGACGATATGCAAACAAAGACAACTCAATGCCAAGCACAACAGAATAGTACACCCACTACACATTTTTACACACACAGAAGAAAATCTCGATTCGGAAATGAACACATGTACACACACGAATTTCCACACTCAAATACACAATACACTGACACGCATAGCAACAGATACCCATCACCTGAAATATAATACAATTATTCTGATGAAGAACCATGTACACACAGGGAAGAATTCAATGATTGCACGGAAAGAAACAGACGAACACGTAACAAAGAAGAAGAAAGTCTATTCAAGCACTGTAAATTCCAACCTTTTATACCAGGCAAAAACACTGTACACCCTGTCATCTTCTTAAAAGCTTTTAGGAACGCATTCCCACGTTCGTGGAGCGACCACAAACGCATTGCGTACGTTGTGGATTACATTCAAGGGGACGCTGCTGTCTGGGCTTACCATGAAAGCGACAGATGTGTAACATACGAGCAGTTTGAACGCGCCTTCTTGAATAAGTTTTGGTCACACACTGTGCAGGAACGCATCCGCAAACAAGTCACTGAACCCGAACACTTCAATCCTAAAAACGGCAACCTGCGCAGATATTTCGAGAAGTACCTAAACATGACACACTTCCTTAATGAACCAGTGAAACCAAAAGATGTGATCCGATCACTGAAAGCAAGACTTCCTTTTAATATTAAAGAAAAATTACTGTACTTACCGGACGACGATCCTGAATATTTTTTGGAAAAGTTAGATGCTGTTGATTTACTATATGAAGAACAAGAACCAACACACAACTCACGCAGTAGGAATCAACATGTCTACATTGCTACATTACCAAACACACAGCAAAATTCACAACACACAGTAAACATGCAAAACAGTCACCACAACTCACAGCTGCACACAAACAACAACTACGACTATACACAGGGAGATAACCCGTACAGAAAACGAAGAAACAACAATTTTAATTCAAGAAGGAATAGTGGAAACAACAACGCACACAAAGCAAAACAGAAACACTGGCAAAGAAACAACAACACAGATTACACAAGAAATGGAACACTTACACCACACTTTAATCAGAACGACAACCAGTATTACGTGAGACAGTGGCAAACACCGCAACCGCCACCACAAAATCATGTTCAGATGCCACAAGGGAATTTTGTGCAAACAAGCAACACAAACCAACAAGTGACTTCAGCCAACCGAAAACAGACAGGTGATTGGCAAAGACAATATCCAAATGTAAATATTATTGAGGTAGCTAATGAAACTACAACTACACTTACCAATGACCAGACAAACCAGGTAAACTAGAACCAGTCATTACTGAGCCCCAGGTCGTGACTGAGGAACATTTGGGGGGCAACTTCAATTTAGAAACTATGTTTGAATACACACTTGCTAGTGAAACTGTGAAACAAGAAAAATTAACATTTACACAACAAGAGTTGCCTACACTGTTCTTAAGATATAATGAAAGTGGAAACTTAGCTGATGATCTGATAAATGACAACACACAATGTCACAATGTAAAGAAAAGATTTGTACTGTCTTCCACCTCAGGCATTGTAGGAGGTATACCTACTAACATAATTATTGATACAGGAGCTGCTGTCAGTGTGATTTCTCACAATTTTTATACTATGATGAAGAAAACTTCTAAGATACCAGAGTTCCCAGTTCAGAACTGTTTAATATTAACTGCATTAGGTAATAAGTCAAGTAGAGTTAATAAGCAGGTATTTGTGACTGTTAATATGGGAAATGGAATCGTACAATGGCCTTTCCTAGTTGTCCAAAACCTTGCTGCCAATTGTATATTGGGTACTGATTTTCTTTGCGAGAAGGACTGTACTATAGACTTCTCCAAAGGCATTTGTTATTTTAAGTATGAAGGCAGAGACATACTTTTGAACTTGGATACTCGACTAGTAGACCATAACAAGCACTGTTCTGGCTACAAGATACAGATTATACGTGAGACTGACATAGATTCCACACAACAACCTGTATCACACGGTGAGGGAATGAATGATGTACTTACACAAATTAATTCTAAGTTATCAGAATGTGATGCTATTAATGAAGAGGAGAGATCCCAGCTTAAACATATTTTACTTAAGAATAAGGATGTTTTCACTAGTAAGCCAGGTAGGATCAACACATATATGTATACAATTGAAGTCAAGCCTCACCAAATCTATTACCACAAGTCATACATGTACCTCTAGCTCTGCGACCTGCAGTTTGGGAAGAACTAAAGAAAATGATTACATGGAATATTATAGAACCATCAACATCTCCATATTGTAGCCCTTTGCATGTAGTGAAAAGACACAATGGAAGTATCAGGTTAGTATTAGATGCAAGAGCTATCAACCAAATTATCTTATCTGTGAGGACACAACCAGAAAATCTTGACGAACAACTTCAGAAGTTCTTGGATGCAAAATATTTCTCTACAATAGACCTTAAAAATTCGTTTTGGCAGGTGCCAATAAGCAAAGAATCCAGAAAATATACAGCCTTTATGTTTGGTGGCAGAACTTATCAATTTTGTGTATTACCATTTGGCCTAAATGTAAGCTCAGGAGTATTCATTACTGCACTAAACTCTGTACTCGGTGATGATTTACTAGAAACTGTTACACACTATGTAGATGACATACTGATTGCCTCAAAAACCTGGAAGGATCACACTGATACCCTGAACACTTTACTATGCAGATTCACACAAGCTGGTATCACTGCCAATATTTGTAAATCTAGATTTGCTTGTTGTGAGATCAAATACCTAGGACACATCATCAACACACAAGGCATTAAACCTGACCCGTCAAAATTAGATGCTATCAGACATTTCCCCAGTCCCACTAATAAGAAACAGTTAAAATCATTTCTCGGTCTATGCTCATTTTTCAGACGATTCATACCTAAACAGTTACTCAATAGCAGATACTTACTAAACTTATTAAAGAAGAACCAGGTATGGATTTGGAACCAAGACTGTGAAAATGACTTTACTAAAATCAAAGAAGCCTTAGTAAATTCTAACATGCTGGAACATCCAGACTTCAATTTGAACTTTTGTATTGCTTGTGATGCATCAAACATTGGTTTGGGATGTTGTTTATTTCAACTTGTTAATACAGAAACTTCAGAACATATTAAGATGATTGGTTTTGCCAGTCGTACTTTAACGGAATGTGAAAGATCTTACTCCACCACAGAATTGGAAACATTATCTATTATATGGGCATTTAAAAAGTTTAATTATTATCTGTATGGAAGACACGCCATTATATACACTGACCATCAAGCACTTACACTCCTTTTGTCATGTAAACTCATTCATCCCAGACTTACACGATGGGCACTTGCATTACAGAATTACTCTTTTGAAATCAAGCACATCAAGGGAAAAGACAACGTAATAGCTGACACACTTTCAAGACTACCGCAAGGATTACACCATAACAATACAGACTTTGAGAACACACACGATTACAGAATACTACTCATGCAAGACAAACAGTTTACACAATACTACATAGACATATGCAAGAACATGGCAACACTACAAGATTCAGATCCACACTGGTACAAAATAAAACAAATCATAGTACAACAACACAATGACACTTTACAAGACAGATACATGTTACACAACAACATACTTTTCTACAAAAGACACACAAAAGCTACTAACTGGTGCGTTTGCATACCACAAGATTCTGTACACAATCTCGTTGCACACACTCACACAGTTTGGGGACACTACGGAACAAAGAAATGTCTAAACAAGTTACATACATACTGCTATTTTCCAAACATGAGAAGAAAAATACATGATGTTATCAGCAAATGTCTCATATGTCAAAAATCCAAGCCACAAAATCAATCCACCAAAACAGATTTGCACTCTATCTTACCTACTGGACCTAGAGAGATACTTTGTACAGATGTTAGCGGACCTCATGCAACTAGCATCGGAGGTTGCAAATACATTCTAGCATTTTATGACATATTTTCTAAGCACATCAAACTTTTTGCCATTAAGTCACCCACAGCAAACACCATCATCAGAAGATTCACAAATGATTACATGCCATACTGTGGAAAACCTAAAGCCATTCTATCAGATAACGCCAAGTATTATGCAGGATTCACCTGGAGAAAATTTCTAAAGGACAATAACATTAAGAACATCTTTATTTCAAAGTTTCATGCATCAGCCAACCCTTGTGAGAGAGTTTTTAGAGAATTAAATAGATTCATGAGAACTTATACCTCAACACAGCACACAAACTGGATACATTACCTAGCACTTTTTGAGGAAATACACAACAATTTAAATATATACAACACACCCTACACTCCCAGAGAAATCATGTTTGACACAAAGGAAACTAATGAATGGAGCAACCCACTACCAAAATTTTCTGACACCAAACCTTCACACGAGGAAAAGGTAAGGGAAGTACGCATTGCAATTACTGAACAAGCTGACATTAGAAATAAGAACTATGGTGCTAATCTGAAAAGAAGGCAAAACTTTACAATAGGCATGCAAGTTTTACTTAAGACCCACTACAAATCGTCATTACCTGTAAAACGTAATGTTAAGTGGCGTCCATTATATGAAGGTCCTTACACAATCATTGATATACCACACCCTGGAGCATATCTGTTACAAAACCCCAAGAATATAAGAATTTTAGGTTTGTACCCTCACAAAGATTTGAAAACTTTTAGCCCTTAGCAGAGTATGCTGATACAAAAACAAGGTAAGTCACATCTGGTACTTCAAGCTGGAAGAAGAAGAAGATATAAGCTATAATCTTAAGTATCTACATTTTACAGCACCAGCAGTAACAGCAGCAGCAGCAAGAAGATAAGACACAGGAAGAACTAATAATTTTCATGCAAAGCACAGTTACTGATTATATTTGTTAATACCTTGCAGACAAGCTGACAGACTAAATGACCGGAGACAATTGCTCTTCTGAACCTGATATATTAATTGGCATGATAGACACTTGATTTGCTATTCACACTCACACCACAATCCACATGAACACAACATGCACAAAAAAAAAAAACACTCTACAGGAAATGACAAATGAGATTAATTGAGCAAGGCTATATAATTTATTTTATTTGTAAATGATACTTTGTGCATGTGCTAATTTGGAATTGACTGTGGATGTGACGTGTCGTGTCTTATTGTAATCATGACTTTTCAGGACAGATCATCTCAAGGATGTTTTCTAACCTATTATGAAAGTTTATGTTGCAGGAAACATTTAATGAGGAAGAACACTTAATGTGTAGTACTGATGTAAAGGAAAATATACTTAAAAGGAAAACTTTATTAAAAAGGGGAAGAGACCTATAAAAGAAAATGGATTTTCTGAATGTATCACAATACACTGAACCTATTAGGTAATTTTTTTTTATGTCTGACCCATATGTATTTGTAAATATCTAGTTTAATGCAATTGAAAAATATTATAAATGTATATGTATTACGAAACAATGTAATGTAAATATATAGATACATGTTTCACAAAAAATTTTTATATCTATGTAAATATGTAACAGAAAACTGTACTCAAAGTGAAGTGATATTTGTTATGTTTTGTGCTCTCTGTTGTGAACGAACATTTTGTTTTGCAACGAACAATGTATGAACAAGTTGTGTGCAAATATTAAAAAAAACGGTTCACTGTGCTCATGATGGAACACTATAGGTGATGTGAGTAGCAAAACCACGGCACACTTTTCCACGAAACGACGACACAATATCCAGGAGACGACATACGCTTTTTGGAAGACGAAATATGGAGGTTATTGAGTAGATGTAACACGGACTGGTCAGTATGGAACCACTGACACCATGAATTCCTACCAAGACGAAACCACATTTTAACTATGTCTTCCAAAGCACGCTTCGTTGCGAGATTCTTGATCTCCAACTTGTTTCTTCAAGAACTTCCGTCTCAATGTAAACAAAACGTGTGACACGTGACATTTATTTTAAAGTGCAAAGACTTTAGCACAGTATAAACCTTTACTACCAAGTGACATTCTAAAGAGAATATGTTCACATATCTCTGAATGTGCACAAAACCATTAATTAATTTTATTTATTGAATGAACATGTGTAATAACATTTTGAAGTGAAAGAGAACAACGGACTATATGCCCAACAAAATTTTTACAAAATAACAGCACAAGTGAATACGAACTACGAAATTCGTTACAGTCTGTGGAGAACTGTTACATAATATTGAGAACTGTATGCACGCTAGCAGTGATAGCACTGAGCCTCTTCGTTAGTCTCTGATACTGCAGTTCCTGAGTTCAATACTGCTCGGAAACGAATATTTTTATTTTTTCTTTACACATTCATTGATCTTGTATGTAATTATTATTTATGTATTTTTGTGGATGTAAGACATTTTATGATATTTTAAGTATGTTGAATCTGTGAAACAAGATACATAATAACTTATGATTCATGACATGACAAATAAAGAAAATACGTCAACAACTTGCTCAGCTGCAGGTGGTACACCATTGCTCTCGCAATTTGGGGGGCAGTTTAAGGAACCATTTGCACTCGAGCACAGACAATATTTAATTTAGTTAACTTAGATTATATGTATCGATTTTTTAAGACAAGAGAATGCAAAATAAAGCAATTAACACCGCTCTCTTGTCACAGCGAGTAGGCATCAACACTCTCATGTCATTCGTTGTCATAGAAGGACTTAATATATTGTGCGGCTCCACAGTTAGCCATATTGATATTTATTAGCAGAAAAGAGGCGCAGAATTAATAAGTCGCTCTCATTTGTGAATGATCTGCCACTATTTATCTAGAATTTTACGTAAGTGTAATTTATATCGTAATGTATATGTTGAAATGAATATATGTTTATTTAATTCTATGCTTTGCTTTGTTTTAGTAGTTTTAGTCGCAACATTTTCATGATTGATGCTGAGGTCAGATATCAGACTCTGTCTACAAAAAAAATATATAATGAGCCCTGGCTATGTACCGTACATCTTCGACGTCCGAAGCTCGATAAATTCACGGCGTAAAATTTTAATCCTCAATTACTTATCCAAACAAACAATCATTATTATTACAAATTATTATTATTATATTTTATTATCATTTTATTTTATATGTTTTAATTGTTACAATTCCGATGCACTGCTGCAGCTTTACTCTATCTCTTGGACCTTCACACACAGAAATTGCGTCGGAATTTAATACAAAAGGCACAATGCCGAATTAAGTACAAGAAGAGTAAATCTTCTCATAGTTTGTGGTTTGCTTTGAGCGTTTCCTGGGAGATCTGTATAAGATACCGATGCACTACTGCAGCTTTACTCTATTCCTCAGACCTTCAAATTGACGATGAAACACAGAAATTGCGTCGGTAATTAACACAAAATGGACAAAGCCGACGTAAGTACAAGAAGAGAAAATCTTCTCATTGGTTTTGGTTTGCTTCGAGCGTTTCCTGGGAGATCAGTATTAGATTCCGATGCACTACTGCAGCTATACTCTATCCCTTGGACCTTCACATTGACGATGAAACACAGAATCTGCGTCGGGATTTAATTCAACTGGCAGAATGCCGACTTAAGTACAAGAACAGAAAATCTTCTCATTGATTGTTCTTGGCGTTGGGCGTTTCCTGGGAGGTCAGTATTAGATTCCGATGCACTTCTACAGCTTTACTCCTTACCTTGGACCTTCACATTGATGATGAAACACAGAAATTGCGTCGGGATTTAATACAAAAGGCACAATGCCGACTTAAGTACAAGAATAGCAAATCTTCTCATTGTTTGTGGTTTGCATTGAGCGTTTCCTGGAGATCAGTATTTGATTCCGATGCACCACTGCAGCCTTACTTTATCCGTTGGACCTTCACATTGACGATGAGACACAGTATATGAGTCGGGATATAATACAAAAGGCACAATGCCGACTTGAGTACAAGAAGAGTAATTCTTCTCACTCTTTGTGGTTTGCTTTGAGCGTTTCCTGTCAGATCAGTATTAGATTTCGATGCACCACTGCAGCTTTACTCTATCCCTTGGACCTTCACATTGACGATGAAACACAGATATTGCGTCGGGAGATAATACAAAAGGCACAATGCCGACTTAAGTACAAGAAGAGTAAATGATCTCATTGTTTATGGTTTGCTTTGATCATTTCCTGGGAAATCAGTATTAGTTTAAGGTGCACTACTCCAGCTTTACTCTATCCCTAGGACCTTCATTTTGACGATGAAACATAGATTTTGAGTCGGGATTTAACTCAAAAGGCACAATGACGACTTAAGTACAAGAAGAGTAAATCTTGTCATTGTTTGTAGTTTGCTATAAGCGTTTCCTGGGAGATCAGTATTAGATCAAATGCACTTCAGCAGCGTTACTATATTCCTTGGACCCTCACATTGACGGTGAAACACAGAAATTGCGTCAGGATTTAATACCAAAGGCACAATGCCGACATAAGTCCAAGTACAGTAAATCTACTCATTGTTTGTAGTATGCTTTGAGCGTTTCCTGGGAGCTCAGTATTAGATTCCGATGCACTACTGCAGCTATACTCTATCCCTTGGACCTTCACATTGACGATAAAGCTGAGAAATTGGGTCAGGATTTAATACAAAAGGCACAGTGCCGACTTAAGTACAAGAAGAGAAAATTTCTCATTGTTTGTGGTTTGCTTTGAGCGTTTCCTGGGGGATCAGTATTAGATTCAGATGCACTACTGCACCTTTACTCTATCCCTTGGCTCTTCACATTGACGATGAAACACAGAAATTGCGTCGGGATTAAATACAAAAGGCACAATGCCGACTCAAGTACAAGAGGAGCAAATCTTCTCATTGCTTGTGGTTGGTTTGAGCGTTTCCTGGGGATCAGTATTAGATTCCGATGCACTACTGGAGCTTTCCTCTGCCCCTTGGACCTTCGCATTGACGATGAAACACAGAAATTGCGTCGGGATTTAATACAAAAAGCACAATGCCGACTTATGTAAAAGAAGAGTAATTCTTCTCACTGTTTGTGGTTTGCTTTGAGCGTTTCCTGGGAGATCAGTATTAGTTTCCGATGCACTACTGCAGCTTTACTCTATCCCTTGGACCTTCACATTTACGATGAAACACAGAAATTGCGTCGGGATTTAATACAAGAGGCACAATGCCGACCTAAGTACATGAAGAGTAAATCTCCTCATTGTTTATTGTTTGCTTCGAGCATTTCCTTGGAGATCAGTATAAGATTCTCATGCACTACTGCAGCTTTACTCTATTCCTTGGACCTTCTCATTGACGATGAAACACAGAAATTACGTCGGGATTTAATACAAAAAGCAATATGCCTACTTAAGTCCAAGAACAGTAAATCCTCTCATTGTTTGTGGTTTGCTTCGAGCGCCTCTTGGGAGATCAGTATTATATTCCGATGCACTACTGCAGCTTTACTGTATCTCTTGGACCTTCGCATTGACGATGAAACAAAGAAATGGCGTCGGGATTTAGAACAAAAGGCACAATGCCGTCTTAAGTACAAGAAGAGTAAATCTTCTCATTGATTTTTGTTAGCTTCGAGCGTGTCCTGGGAGATCAGTATTAGATTCCGATGCACTAATGCAGCTTTACTCTATCACCTGGACCTTCACATTGACGATGAAACACAGAAATTGCGTCGGGATTTAATACAAAAGGCACAATGCCGACCAAATTACAAGAAGAGAAAATTTTCTCATTGTTCGTGGTTTGTTTGAGCGTTCCTGGGTGATCAGTATGAGCTTCCGATGGCATACTCCAGCTTTACTCTATCCCTTGGACCTTCACATGAACGATGAAACACCGAAATTAGTTCGGGATTTAATACAAAAGGCACAATCACGACTTAAGTACAAGAAGAGTATATCTTCTCATTGTTTGTGGTTTGCTTTGAGCGTTTCCTGGGGGATCAGTATTAGATTCCGATGCACTACTGCTGCGTTACTGTATCCCTTGGACCTTCACTTTGACCATGAAACACAGAAATTGCGTCGGGATTTAATGCAAAATGCACAATGCCGACTTAAGTACAAGAAGAATAAATCTTCTCATTGTCTGTGGTTTGCTTTCAGCGTTTCTTGGGTTATCACAATTAGATTCCGATGCACTTCTGCAGCATTACTCTATCCTGTGGACCTGCACATTGACGATGAAACACAGAAATTGTGTCGGGATTTAATACAAAAGGCACAATGCCAACTTAAGTACAAGAAGTGTAAATCATCTCATGGTTTGTGGTTTGCTTTGAGCGGTTCCTGGGAGATCAGTATTAGTTTCCGATGCACTACTGCAGGTTTACTCTATCTCTTGGACCTACGCATTGACGATGAAACAAAGAAATGGCGTCGGAATTTAGAACAAAAGCCACAATGCCGTCTTAAGTACAAGGAGAGCAAATCTTGTCATTGTTTGTGGTTTGCTTTCAGCATTTCGTGGGTTATCAGTCTTAGATTCCGATGAACTTCTGCAGCATTACTCTATCCCTTGGATCTCCACATTGACGATGCAACACAGATATTGCGTCAGGTTTTAATACAAAAGGCACAATGCCGGCTTAAGTACGAGAAGAGTAATACTTCTCACTGTTTGTGGATTGCTTTGAGCGTTTCCTGGGAGATCAGTTTTAGATTCTGATGCACTATTGCAGCTTTACCCTACCCCCTTGGACCTTCACATTTGCGATGAAAATCAGAAATTGCGTGGGGAATTAATACAAAAGGCACAATCCCGACCTAAGTACAAGTAGAGTAAATCTTTTCATTGTTTGAGGTTCGTTTGAGCGTTTCCTGGGTGATTAGTATTAGCTTCCGATGCACTACACCTGCTTTACTCTATCCCATGGACCTTCACATTGACGATGAAGCACAGAAATTGCGTCGGGATTCAATACAAAAGGTACATGGCCGACTTAAGTACAAAAAGAGAGAAGCTTATTGTTTGTAGTTTGGTTTGAGCGATTCCTGGGAGATCAGTAATAGATTCCGATGCACTACTGCAGCTTTACTCTATTCCTTGGACCTTCACACTGACGATGAAACACAGAAATATCGCCGGGATATAACACAAATTGCACAATGCCCACTTAAGCACAAGGAGAGTAAATCTTCTCATAGTTTGTGGTTTGCTTTGAGCGTTTCCTCAGAGATCGGTTTTTGATTCTGATGCACTACTGCAGCTTTACTCTATCCCTTGGACCTTCAAATTGACGATGAAACACAGAAATTGCGTCGGTATTTAATACAAAATTCACAATGCCGACTTAAGTACAAGAAGGCTAAATCTTCTCATTGTTTTTGGTTCGCTTTGACTGTTTCCTGGGAGCTCAGTATTAGATTCCGATTCACTACTGCAGCTTTACTCTATCCCTTGGACCTGCACATTGACCATGAAACACCGAAATTGCGTCGAGATTTAATACAAGAGGCACAGTGACGACTTAGGTACAAGAAGAGTAAATCTTCTCATTGATTTAGGTTCACTTCAAACGTTTCCTGGGAGATCAGTATTGGATTCCGAAGCACTACTGCAGCTTTACTCCATCCCTTAGTCGTTCACATTGACGATGAAACAGAGAAATAGCGTTGGTATTTAATACAAACGGCACAATACCGCCTTTAGTACATGAAGAGTAAATCTTCTCATAGTCTGTGGTTTGCTTTGAGGGTTACCTGGGAGATCAGTATTACATTCCGATGCACTACTGCAGGTTTACTCTATCCCTTGCACTTTCGGATTGTCGATGAAACACAGAAATAGTGTCGGGATTTAATACAAAGGCACAATGCCGACTTAAGTACAAGAAGAGTAAATCTTCTCATTGTTTGTGGTTTGCTTTGAGCGTCTCCAGGAGATAAGTATAAGATTCCGATGCACTACTGCACCTTTACTCTATCCCTTGGACCTTCACATTGGTGATGATACACAGAAATAGCGTCGGGATTTAATACAAAAGGCACAATGCCGACTTAAGTGCAAGAGAAGTATATCTTCTCGTTGTCTGTGGTTTGCTTTGAGCGTTTCCTGGAGGATCAGTATTCGATTCCGATGCACTACTGCAGCTTTACTCGATCCCTTGCACCCTCACATTGAAGATGAAACACGTAAGTTGCGTCGGGATTTAATACAAAATGCACAATCTCGACTTATCTACAAGAAGAGTAATTCTTCTCACTGTTTGTGGTTTGCTTTGAGCGTTTCCTGGGAGGTCAGTATTAGATTCCAATGCACTACTGCTGCTTTACTCTAACCCTTGGACCTTCACATTGACGATGAAACACAGAAATTGCGTCGGGGTTTAATACAAAAGGCACAATGCCGACATAAGTAGAAGAAGAGTAAATAATCTCATTGTTTGTGGTTTGCATTGAGCGTTTCTTTGGAGATCAGTATTAGATTCCGATGCACTACTGCAGCTTTACTCTATCCCTTGGACCTTCACGTTGACAATGAAAGACCGAAATTGGGTCGGGATTTAATACAAAAGGCACAATGCCGACTTAAGTACAAGAAGAGAAAATCTTCTCATTGTTTGTGGTTTCCTTTGAGGGTTTCCTGGGAGAACTGTTTTGGATTCCGATAGACTTGTGCAGCTTTACTCTATCCCTTGGACCTTCACATTTACGATGAAACACAGAAATTGTGTCGGGATGTAATACAAATGGCACAATGACGACTTAAGTACAAGAAGAGTAAATCTTCTCATTGTTTGTGGTTTGCTTTTAGCGTTTCCTGGGAGATCAGCATTAGAGTCCGATGCACTACTGCAGCGTTACTGTATCCCTTTTACCTTCAGTTTGACGATGAAACACAGAAATTGCGTCGGGATTTAATGCAAAATGCACAATGCCGACTTAAGTAGAAGAAGAGTAAATATTCTCATTGTTCGGTGTTAGATTTGAGCGTTTCCTGGGAAATCAGAATTAGATTCCGATGCACTACTGCCGCTTTACTCTATCCCTTGGATATTCACATTGACGATGAAACACAGAAATTGTGTCGGGATTTAATACTAAAGGCACTATGCCATCTTAAGTAAAAGAAGAGTAAATCTTCTCATTGTTTGTGGTTTGCTTTGAGCGGTTCCTGGGAGAACAATATTAGTTTCCGATGCAATACTGCAGGTTTACTCTATACCTTGGACCTTCACATTGACGATGAAACACAGATATTGCGTCGGGATTTAACACAAAAGGTAAATGGCGGACTTAAGTACAAGAAGAGAAAAGCTTATTTTTTGTGGTTTGGTTTGAGCGTTTCCTGGGAGATCAGTATTAGATTTCCATGAACTACTTCAGCTTTCCTCTATCCGTTGGACGTTCACATTGACGATGAGACATAGAAATATCCTTGGGATATAA
The DNA here is from genome assembly GCF_021461385.2 of Schistocerca piceifrons. NCBI lineage: Eukaryota > Metazoa > Arthropoda > Insecta > Orthoptera > Acrididae > Schistocerca > Schistocerca piceifrons. Next base: position 1,122,181,158 of record NC_060139.1, on the reverse strand, counting down.
TAGAAAAGGCACAATGACGACCTAGGTACAAGAAGAGTAAATCTTCTCATTGTTTGTGGTTTGCTTTCAGCGTTTCCTGGGAGATCAGTATTACATTCCGATGCACTGCTGCAGCTTTACTCTATCCCTTGGACCTTCACATAGACGATGATACACAGAAGTTGTGTCGGGATTTAATACAAAAGCTCAATGCCGACGTAAGTACAAGAAGAGTACATCTTCTCATTGTTTGTGGTTTGCTTTGAGCGTTTCCTGGCTGATCAGTATTAGATTCCGATGCACTACTGCAGCTTTACTGTATCCCTTGGGCCTTCACATTGACGATGAAACAGAGAAATTGCGTCGGTACTTAGTACAAAAGGCACAATACCGTCTTAAGTACAAGAAGCCTAAATCTTCTCAATGTTTGTGGTTTTCTTTGAGCGTTTCCTGGGAGATCAGTATTAGTTTCCGATGCACTACTGCACCTTTACTCTATACCTTGGACCTTCACATAGACGATGAAACACAGAATTGCGTCAGGATTTAATACTAAAGGTACACGTCGACATAAGTACAAGAAGAGAAAATCTTATAGTTTGCGGTTTGATTTGAGCGTTTCCTGGGAAATCAGTATTACATTCCGATGCACTACTGGAGCTTTACTCTATCCCTTGGACCTCCACATTGACGAAGAAACACAGAAATTGCGTCGGAATTTAATACAAGAGGCACAATGACGACTTGATTACAAGAAGAGTAAATCTTCTCATTGTTTTAGGTTCGCTTCGAGCGTTTCCTGGGAGATCAGTATTAGCTTCCGATGCACTACTGCAGCTTTACTCTATCCCTTGGTCCTTCACATTGACGAATAAACAGAGAAATAACGTTGGTATTTAATACAAAAGGCACAATACCGAGTTTAGTACATGAAGAGTAAATCTTCTCATTGTTTGAGGTTTGCTTTGAGCGTTTCCTTTGAGATCAGTATTACATTCCGATGCACTACTGGAGCTGTACTCCATCCCCTGGACTTTCACATTGTCGATGAATCACAGAAATTGCGTCGGGATTTAATACAAAGGGCACAATGCTGACTTAAGTACAAGAAGAGTAAATCTTCTAACTGTTTGTGGTTTGCTTTGAGCGTTTCCTGGGGGATCAGTATTAGATTCTGTTGCACCACTGCAGTCTTTCTTTATCCGTTGGACCATCACATTGACGATGAAATACAGAATTTGCGTCGGGATTTAATACAAAAGGCACCATGCAGACTTATGTACAAGAAGAGTAATTCTTCACACTGTTTGTGGTTTGCTTCGAGCGTTTCCTATGAGATCCGTATTAGATCCGATGCACTACTGCAGCTTTACTCTATCCCTTGGACCCTCACATTGACAATGAAACACAGAGATTGCGTCAAGATTTAATACAAAAGGTAAATGGCCGACTTAAGTACAAGAAGAGTTAATCTTCTCATTGTTCGATGTTAGATTTGAGCGTTTCCCGGGAAAACAGTATTAGATTCCGATGCACTACTGCTGCTTTACTCTATCCCTTGGATATTCTCATTGACGATGAAACACAGAAATTGCGTCGGGATTTAATACAAAAGGCACAATGCCGACTTAAGAACAAGAGGAGTATTCCTATTCATTGTTTGTGGTTTGCTTGAGCGTTTCCAGGGAGATCAGTATTAGATTCCGATGCAATACTACAGCTTTACCATATCACTTAGACCTTCACATTGACGATGAAACACAGAAATTGCGTCGGAATGTAATACAAAAGGCACAATGCCGACTGAAGTAGAAGAAGAGTAAATATTCTTATTTTTCCTGGTTTGCATTGAGCGTTTCCTGGGAGATCAGTATTAGATTGCGATGAACCACTGCAGCTTTACTCTATCCCTTGGACCTTCACATTGACGATGAAACACAGAAATATCGCCGGAATATAACACAAAAGGCACAATGCCCACTTAAGTACAAGAAGAGTAAATCTTCTCATAGTTTGTGGTTTGCTTTGAGCGTTTCCTCAGAGATCCGTTTTTGATTCTGATGCACTACTGCAGCTTTACTCTATCCCTTGGACCTTCAAATTGACGATGAAACACAGAAATTGCGTCGGTATTTAATATAAAAATCACAATGCCGACTTAAGTACAAGAAGGGTAGATCTTCTCATTGTTTTTGGTTCGCTTTGAGTGTTTCCTGGGAGATCAGTATTAGATTCCGATTCACTACAGCAGCTTTACTCTATCACTTGGACCTCCACATTGACCATGAAACACCGAAATTGCGTCGAGATTTAATACAAGAGGCACAATGACGACTTAGGTACAAGAAGAGTAAATCTTCTCATTGATTTAGGTTCGCTTCAAACGTTTCCTGGGAGATCAGTATTGGATTCCGAAGCACTACTGCAGCTTTACTCCATCCCTTAGTCGTTCACATTGACGATGAAACAGAGAAATAGCGTTGGTATTTAATACAAACGGCACAATACCGCCTTTAGTACATGAAGAGTAAATCTTCTCATAGTTTGTGGTTTGCTTTGAGCGTTACCTGGGAGATCAGTATTACATTCCGATGCACTACTGCAGGTTTACTCTATCCCTTGCACTTTCGCATTGTCGATGAAACACAGAAATAGTGTCGGGATTTAATACAAAGGCACAATGCCGACTTAAGTAGAAGAAGAGTAAATCTTCTCATTGTTTGTGGTTTGCTTTGAGCGTCTCCAGGAGATAAGTATAAGATTCCGATGCGCTACTGCACCTTTACTCTATCCCTTGGACCCTCACATTGGCGATGATACACAGAAATAGCGAAGGGATTTAATACAAAAGGCACAATGCCGACTTAAGTGCAAGAGAAGTATATCTTCTCGTTGTCTGTGGTTTGCTTTGAGCGTTTCCTGGAGGATCAGTTTCGATTCCGATGCACTACTGCAGCTTTACTCGATCCCTTGGACCCTCACATTGAAGATGAAACACGTAAGTTGCGTCGGGATTTAATACAAAATGCACAATCTCGACTTATCTACAAGAAGAGTAATTCTTCTCACTGTTTGTGGTTTGCTTTGAGCGTTTCCTGGGAGGTCAGTATTAGATTCCAATGCACTACTGCTACTTTACTCTAACCCTTGGACCTTCACATTGACGATGAAACACAGAAATTGCGTCGGGGTTTAATACAAAAGGCACAATGCCGACTTAAGTAGAAGAAGAGTAAATCATCTCATTGTTTGTGGTTTGCATTGAGCGTTTCCTTGGAGATCAGTATTAGATTCCGATGCACTACTGCAGCTTTACTCTATCCCTTGGACCTTCACATTGACGATGAAAGACCGAAATTGGGTCGGTATTTAATAGAAAAGGCACAATGCCGACTTAAGTACAAGAAGAGAAAATCTTCTCATTGTTTGTGGTTTCCTTTGAGGGTTTCCTAAGAGAACTGTTTTGGATTCCGATAGACTTGTGCAGCTTTACTCTATCCCTTGGACCTTCACATTTACGATGAAACACAGAAATTGTGTCGGGATGTAATACAAATGGCACAATGACGACTTAAGTACAAGTAGAGTAAATCTTCTCATTGTTTGTGGTTTGCTTTTAGCGTTTCCTGGGAGATCAGCATTAGAGTCCGATGCACTACTGCAGCGTTACTGTATCCCTTTTACCTTCAGTCTGACGATGAAACACAGAAATAGCGTCGGGATTTAATGCAAAATGCACAATGCCGACTTAAGTACAAGAAGAGTAAATATTCTCATTGTTCGGTGTTAGATTTGAACGTTTCCTGGGAAATCAGTATTAGATTCCGATGCACTACTGCCGCTTTACTCTATCCCTTGGATATTCACATTGACGATGAAACACAGAAATTGTGTCGGGATTTAATACAAAAGGCACTATGCCAACTTAAGTAAAAGAAGAGCAAATCTTCTCATTGTTTGTGGTTTGCTTTGAGCGGTTCCTGGGAGATCAATATTAATTTCCGATGCACTACTGCAGGTTTACTCTATACCTTGGACCTTCACATTGACGATGAAACACAGAAATTGCGTCGGGATTTAACACAAAAGGTAAATGGCCGACTTAAGTACAAGAAGAGAAAAGCTTATTTTTTGTGGTTTGGTTTGAGCGTTTCCTGGGAGATCAGTATTAGATTTCCATGAACTACTTCAGCTTTCGTCTATCCGTTGGACTTTCACATTGACGATGAGACATAGAAATATCGTCGGGATATAATACAAAAGGCAGAATGACGACCTAGGTACAAGAAGAGTAAATCTTTTCATTGTTTGTGGTTTGCTTTCAGCGTTTCCTGGAAGATCAGTATTACATTCCGATGCACTGCTGCAGCTTTACTCTATCCCTTGGACCTTCACATAGACGATGATACACAGAAATTGTGTCGGGATTTAATACAAAAGGAAGACCGCCAACTTAAGTAGAAGAAGAGGATTTCTTCTCATTGTTCGTGGTTTGTTTGAGCGTTTCCTGGGAGATCAGTATTAGATTCCGATGCACTACTCCAGCTTTTCTATATCCCTTGGACCTTCTCATTGACGATGAAACACAGAAATTGCGTCGGGATATAACACAAAAGGCACAATGCCGACTTAAGCACAAGAAGAGTAAATCTTCCCATTGTTTGTGGTACGCTTTGAGCGTTTCCTGGAGATCAGTATAAAATTCCGATGCACTACTGCAGCTTTACTCTATGCCTTGGTCCTTCACATTGACGATTAAACTCAGAAATTGCGTCGGGATTAAATACGAAAGGCACAATGCCGACTTAAGTAGAAGAAGGGTTAATCTTCTCATTGTTTTTAGTTCGCTTTGAGCGTTTCCTGGGAGATCAGTATTAGATTCCGATGCACTACTGCAGCTTTACTCTATCCCTTGGACCTCCACATTGACGATGAAACACAGAAATTGCGTCGGAATTTAATACAAGAGGCACAATGACGACTTAGTTATAAGAAGAGTAAATCCTCTCATTGTTTTAGGGTCGATTCGAGCGTTTCCTGGGAGATCAGTATTAGCTTCCGATGCACTACTGCAGCTTTACTCTATCCCTTGGTCCTTCACATTGACGATGAAACAGAGAAATAACGTTGGTATTTAATACAAAAGGCACAATACCGAGTTTAGTACATGAAGAGTAAATCTTCTAATTGTTTGTGGTTTGCTTTGAGCTTTTCCTGGGGGATCAGTATTAGATTCTGTTGCACCACTGCAGTCTTTCGTTATCCGTTGGACCATCACATTGACGATGAAACACAGAAGTTGCGTCGGGATTTAATACAAAAGGCACAATGCCGACTTATGTACAAGAAGAGTAATTCTTCACACTGTTTGTGGTTTGCTTCGAGCGTTTCCTATGAGATCAGTATTAGATCCGATGCACTACTGCTGCTTTACTCTTTCCGCTGGACCTTCACATTGACGATGAAACACAGAAATTGCGTCGGTATTTAATACAAAAGGCACAATGACGACTTACGTACAAGAAGAGCAAATCTTGTCACCGTTTGTGGTTTGATTTGAGATTTTCCTGGGAGATCAGTATTAGATTCCGATGCACTACAGCAGCATTACTAAATCCCTTGGACCTTCACATTGACGATGAAACACGGAAATTGCTTCGGGATTAATACAAAAGGCACAATGCCGACTTATGTACAAGAAGAGTAATTCTTCTCACTGTTTGTAGTTTGCTTTGAGCGTTTCCTGGGAGATCAGAATTAGATTTCGATGCACTACTGCTTCTTTACCCTATCCCTTGGACTTTCAACTTTACAATGTCACTTTAAATCCGTCTTGATTGCAATTTTTTTTTTTTATTCATATGAACGTTTTCGGTTCATTCAGAACCATCTTCAGATCTGATATTTAAGTTACAGGAGTAACCCGTACAATTAAGCAACTTTCACATGCTACGTCACATTTACGATGAAACACAGAAATTGCGTCGTGCTTTAACACAAAAGGCACAATAACGAATTAAGTACAAGATGAGTAAATCTTCTCATTGTTTGTTGTTTGATTTGAGCGTTTCCTGGGAGATCAGTATTAGATTCTGATGCACTATTGCAGCTTTACTCTATCCCTTGGACTTTTACATTGTCGATGAAACACAGAAATAGCGTCGGGATTTAATACAAAAGGCACAATGCCGACTTAAGTACAAGAAGAGTAAATCTTCTCATTGTTTGTGGTTTGCTTTGAGCGTTTCCAGGAGATTAGTATAAGTTTCCGATGCACTACTGCACCTTTACTCTATCCCTTGGACCATCACATTGACGATGAAACACAGAAATTGCGTCGGGATTTAATACAAAAATCTCAATGCTGTCTTCAGTACAAAAAGAGTAAATGTTCACAATGTTTCTGGTTTTTCTTAGCGTTTCCAGGGAGATCAGTATTAGATTCCGATGCAATACTGCAGCTTTACCATATCCCTTAGACCTTCACACTGACGATGAAACACAGAAATTCCGTCGGAATTTGATACAAAAAGCACAATGCCGTCTTAAGTACAAGAAGGATATATCCTCTCATTGTTTGTCCTTTGCCTTGAGCGTTGCTGAAAGATCAGTATTATATTCCGATGCAATACTGCAGCTTTACTCTATCTCTTGGACCATCGCATTGACGAAGAAACACAGAAATAGCGTCGGGTTTAATACAAAAGGCACAATGCCGACTTAAGTACAAGAAGAGTAAATCTTCTCATTTTTTGTGGTTTGCTTTGAGCATTTCCAGGAGATTAGTATAAGATTCCGATGCACTACTGCACCTTTACTTTATCCCATGGACCTTCACATTTGCGATGAAAATCAGAAGTTGCGTCGTAATTCAATACAAAAGGCACAATGCCGACCTAAGTACAAGAAGAGTAAATCTTCTCATTGTTTGTGGTTTGCTTTGAGCGTTTCCAGGATATCAGTATTACATTCCGATGCACTACTGCAGCTTTACTCGATCCCCTAGACTTTAACATTGTCGATGAAACACAGAAATTGCGTCGGGATTTAATACAAAAGGCACAATGCTGACTTAAGTACAAGAAGAGTAAATCTTCTAATTGTTTGTCGTTGTCTTGAGCGCTTACTGGGATATCAGTATTAGATTTCGAGGCACTTCAGCAGCTTTAACCTATCCCTTGGACCTGCTCATTGACGATGAAACACAGAAATTGCGTCGGGATTTAATACAAGAGGCACAATGACGACTCAAGTACAAGAAGAGTATATCTTCTCATTCGTAGTGGTTTGCTTTTAGCGTTTCGTGGGAGATCAGTATTTGATTCCGATGCACTACTGCAGCGTTACTGTTTCCCTTGGACCTTCACATTGACGATGAAACTTAGAAATTGCGTCGGAATTTAATACAAAATGCACAATGCCGTCTTAAGTACAAGAAGATTAAATTTTCTCTATGTTTCTGGTTTTTTTTTAGCGTTTCCTGGGAGATGAGTATTACATTTCGATGCACCACTGCAGCCTTAAACTATACCTTGGACCTTCACATTGACAATGAAACACAGAATTTGCGTCCGGATTTAATACAAAAGGCACAATGCCGACATAAGTACAAGAAGAATAAATCTTCTTATTGTTTCTGGTTTGCTTTGATCGTTTCCTTGGTGATCAGTATTAGATTCCGATGCACTACTGCAGCTTTACTCCATCCCTTGGACCTTCACAGTGACGATGAATCACAGAAATTGCGTCGCGATTTAATACAAAGGGCACAATGCCGACTTAAGTACAAGAAGAGTAAATCTTCTCATTGTTTGTGGTCTGCTTTGAGCGCTTCCTGGGAGATCAGTATTCGATTCCGATGCACCACTGCAGCTTTTCTCTATACCTTGGACCTTCACGTTGCCGATGAAACACAGAAATTACGTCGGGATTGAATACAAAAGGCACAATGCCGACTTATGTGCAAGAAGAGTAATTCTTCTCACTGTTTGTGGTTTGTTTTGGGCGTATCCTGGGAGATCAGTATTAGATTCCGATGCACTACTGCAGCTTTACTCTATCTCTTGGACGTTCACATTTACGATGAAACACAGAAATTGCGTCGGGATTTAATACAAAAGGCACAATGCCTACCTAACTACAAGAAGAGTAAATCTTCTCATTGCTTGTAGTTTGCTTTAGGCGTTTCCTGGGATATCAGTATTACATTCCGATGCACTGCTGCAGCCTCACTCTATCCCTTGGACCGTCACAGTGACGATGAAACACAGAAATTGCGTCGGGACTTAGTACAAAAGGCACAATGCCGACTTAAGTTGAAGAGGAGTAAATCTTTTCATTGTTTCTGGTTTGCTTTGAGCGTATCCTGGGAGATCAGCATTAGATTCCCATGAACTACTGCAGCTTTTCCCTATACCTTGGGCCGTCACATTGACGATGAAATAGAGAAATTGCGTCGGTATTTAATAAAAAATGCTTAATACCGACTTAAGTACAAGAAGAGTAATTCTTCTAATTGTTTGTGGTTTGATTTGAGTGTTTCCTGGGAGATAAGTATTAGATTCCGATACACTAGTCCAGGTTTACTCTATTCCTTGGACCTTCACATTGACGATGAAACACAGAAATTGCGTCGGTATTTAATACAAAAGGCTTAATACAGACTTAAGTACAGGAAGAGTAAATCTTCTCATCGTTTGTGGTTTGCTTTGAGGGTTTCCTGGAAGATCAGTATTTTGTCCGAAGCACAACTGCAGCGTTACTTTATCCCTTGGTCCTTCACATTGACGATGAAACAAAGATATTGTGTCGGGATTTAGCACAAAAGGCACAGAGCCGACTTAAGTAGAACAAGAGTAAATCTTCTCATTGTTCGTGGTGTGTTAGAGCGTTTCCTGGGAGATCAGTATTAGTTCCGAAGCACAACTGCAGCGTTACTCTATACCTTGGCCCTTCACATTGACGATGAAACACAGAAATGGCGTCGGGATTTAATTCAAAAGGCACCATGCCGACTTAAGTACTAGAAGAGTAAATCTTCTTATTGTTTCTGGTTTGCTTTGAGCGTTTCCTAGGAGATCAGTATTAGATTCCGATGCACTACTGCAGCTTTACTATATCCCTTGGCCCCTCACGTTGACGATGAAACATAGAAATTGCGTCGGGACTTTATACAAAAGGCACATTGCCGACTTAAGTACAAGAAGAGTAAATCTTCTCATTGTTTGTGGTTTGCTTTGAGCGTTTCCAGTGAGTTCCGTATTACATTCCGATGCACTACTGCAGATTTACTCTATGCCTTGGACCGTCACATTGACGATGAAACACAGAAATTGCGTCTGGGTTTAGGGCAAATGGCACATTGCCAACCTAAGTTCAACAAGAGTAAATCATTTTATTGTTTGTGGTTTAATTGAGCGTTTCCTGGGAGTTCAGTATAAGATACCTATGCACTACTGCAGCTTTACTCTATCCCTTGGACCTTCACATTGGCGATGAAAAAGAGAAATATTGCCGAGATATAAGACAAAAAGCACAATGACGACTTAAGGACAAGAAGAGTAAATTTCCACATTGTTTGTGGTTTGCTCTGAGTGATTCCTGGGAGATCAGTATTAGATTCCGATGCACAACTGCAGCTTTACTCTATCCCTTGGACCTTAACATTGACGATGAAACACAGAAATTGCGTCTGGGTTTAGGGCAAATGGCACATAGCCAACCTTAGTTCAACAAGAGTAAATCGTTTTATTGTTTGTGGTTTAATTGAGCGTTTCCTTTGAGTTCAGTATAAGATACCTATGCACTACTGCAGCTTTACTCTATCCCTTGGACCTTCACATTGGCGATGAGACGCAGAAATTGCGTCGGGATTTAATACAAAAGGCACAATGCCGACTTAAGTACTAGAAGAGTAAATCTTCTCATAGTTTGTGGGTTTCTTTGAGCGTTTCCTGTTACATCAGTATTAGATTCCGATGAACTACTGCAGCTTTGGTCTATCCCTTGGACCTTCACATTGACGATGAAACACAGGAGTTGCGTAGGGCTTTAAAGCAAAAGGCAAATGCCGACTTAATTACAAGAAGAGAAAATCTTCTTATTGTTTTTGGTTTGCTTAGAGCGTTTCCTGTGATATCAGTATTATATTCCGATGCACTACTGCAGCTTTACTCTATCCCTTGGACCTTCTCATTGACGATGACCCACAGATATTGCGTCGGGATTTACCACAAAAGGCACAATGAAGACCTAAGTACAAGAACAGAAAATCTTCTCATTGCTTGTGGTTTGCTTTGAGCGATTCCTGGGATATCAGTATTACATTCCGATGCACTGCTGCAGCTTTACTCTATCCCACGGACCTTTACATTGACGATGAAACACAGAAGTTACGTCGGGATTTAATACAAAAGGCACAATGCCGATTGCTGTACAAGAAGAGTAATTCTTCTCACTGTTTGAGGTTTCCTAAGAGCGTTTCCAGGGAGATCAGTATTTGATTCCGATGCAGTACTCCAACTTTACTCTATCAAATGGACCTACACATTGACGATGAAACACAGAAATTGCGTCTGTATTTAATACAAAAGGCAAAATGAAGACTTAAGTACAAGAAGAGTGAATCTTCTCATTGTTTCTGGTTTGCTTTGAGCGTTTCCTTGGAGATCAGTATTACATTCCGATGCACTACTGCAGCTTTACTCTATACCTTGGACCTTCACATTGACGCTGAAGCACAGATATTGCGTCGGGATTTACTACAAAAGGCACAATGAAGACTTACCTAGAAGAAGATGAATCTTCTCATTGCTTGTGGCTTGCCTTGGCATTTTCCTGGGAGATCAGTATTACATTCCGATGCATTTCTGCAGCTTTACTCTATCCCATGGACCTTCACATTGACGACGAAAGACAGAAATTGCATCGGAAATTAATACAAAATGCACCACCCAACTTAAGTAGAAGAAGAGTAAATCTTCTCATTGTTCGTGGTTTGTTTGAGCGTTTCCTGGGAGATCAGTATTAGATTCCGATGCACTACTGCAGCTTTACTATATACCTAATACCTTCACATTGACGATGAAACACAGAAACTGCGTCGGGATTTAATACAAAAGTCCTATCCCGAGTTAAGTACAAGAAGATTAAATATTCTCAATGTTTCTGGTTTTTTTTTTAGCGTTTCCAGGGAGATGAGTATTACATTTCAATGCACTACTGCAGCCTTAAACTATACCTTGGACCTTCACATTGACGATGAAACACAGACTTTGCGTCGGGATTTAATACAAAAGGCACAATGCCGACATAAGTACAAGAAGATTAAATCTTCTTTTTGTTTCTGGTTTGCTTTGATCGTTTCCTTGGTGATCAGTATTAGATTCCGATGCACTACTGCAGCTTTACTCCATCCCTTGTACCTTCACAGTGACGATGAAACACAGAAATTGCGTCGCGATTTAATACAAAGGGCACAATGCCGACTTAAGTACAAGAAGAGTAAATCTTCTCATTGTTTGTGGGTTGCTTTGAGCGTTTCCTGGAGATCAGTATTAGGTTTCGATGCACTACGGCAGCTTTATTCTATCTCTTGGAGCTTCACACTGACGTTGAAACACAGAAATAACGTAGGGGTTTAAAGCAAAAGGCAAAATGCCGACTTAAGTACAAGGAGAGTAAATCTTCTAATTGTTTTTGGATTGTCTTGAGCGCTTCCTGGGAGATCAGTATTCGATTCCGATGCACTACTGCAGCTTTACTCTATACCTTGGACCTTCACGTTGCCGATGAAACACAGAAATAACGTCGGGATTGAATACAAAAGGCACAATGCCGACTTATGTACAAGAAGAGTAATTCATCTCACTGTTTGTGGTTTGCTTTGGGCGTTTCCTGGGAGGTCAGTATTAGATTCCGATGCACTACTGCAGCTTTACTCTATCTCTTGGACCTTCACATTTACGATGAAACACAGAAATTGCGCCGGGATTTAATACAAAAGGCACAATGCCTACCTAACTACAATAAGAGTAAATCTTCTCATTGCTTGTGGTTTGCTTTGAGCGTTTCCTGGGATATCAGTATTAAATTCCGATGCACTGCTGCAGCTTTACTCTATCCCTTGGACCTTCAAATTGACGATGAAACATAGAAATTGCGTCGGGTCTTAATACAAAAGGCAGAATGTCGACTGAAGTTCAAGAAGAGTAAATCTTCTCATTGTTTCTGGTTCGCTTTGAGCGTTTCCTGGGAGATCAGTATTAGAATCCGATGCACTACTGCAGCTTTACTCTATCCCTTGGACCTTCACATTGACGATGACGCACAGATATTGCGTCGGGATTTATTACAAAAGGCACAATGAAGACTTAAGTACAAGAAGAGTAAATCTTCTCATTGCTTGTGGTTTGCTTTGAGCGTTTCCTGGGAGATTAGTGTTACTTTCCGATGCGCTGCTGCAGCTTTACTCTATCCTTTGGACATTCACATTGACGATGAAACACAGAAATTGCGTCGGGAATTAATACAAAAGGCACAATGCTGACTTAATTACAAAACGAGTAAATCTTAGATAGTTTCTGATTTGCTTTGAGCGTTTCGTGGGAGATCAGTGTTAGATACCGATGCACTGCTGCAGCTTTACTCTATCCCTTGGACCTTCACATTGAGATGAAACACAGATATTGCGTCGGGAGATTATACAAAATGCACAATGCCGACTTAAGTACAAGAGGAGAATATCTTCTCATTGTTTGTGGTTTGCTTTGAGCGTTTCCTGTGAGATCAGTATCAGTTCCGAAGCACAACTGCAGCTTTACTCTATCCCTTGGACCTTCACATTGACGATGAAACTTAGATATTGCGTCGGGATATAATACAAATCACAATGACGACTTAAATACAAGAAGAGTATATCTTCTCATTGTTCGTGGTTTGTTTGAGCGTCTCCTGGAAGATCAGTACTAGATTCTGATGCACTACTGCAGATTTACTCAATCTCTTGGACCTTCACGTTGACGATGAAACACAGAAATTGCGTCGGGACTTATAACAAAAGGCACAATGACGACTTAAGTACAAGAAGAGTAAATCTTCTCATTGTTTGTGGTTTGCTTTGAGCGTTTCCTGTGAGTTCAGTATTAGATTATGATGCACAACTGCAGCTTCACTCTATACCTTGGACCATCACATTGACGATGAAACACAGAAATGGCGTCGGGATTTAATTCAAAAGGCACCATGCCGACTTAAGTACTAGAAGAGTAAATCTTCTTACTGTTTCTGGTTTGCTTTGAACGTTTCCTAGGAGGTCAGTATTAGATTCCGATGCACTACTGCAGCTTTACTAATCCCTTGGCCCCTCACGTTGACGATGAAACACAGAAATTGCGTCGGGACTTAATACAAAAGGCACATTGCCGACTTATGTACAAGAAGAGTAAATCTTCTCATTGTTTGTGGTTTGCTTTGAGCGTTTCCAGTGAGTTCAGTATTAGATTCCGATGCTCTACTGCAGCTTTACTCTATACCTTGGACCGTCACATTGACGATGAAACACGGAAATTGCGTCGGGGTTGAATACAAAAGGCACAATGCCGACTGAAGTACAAGAAGAGAAAATGTTATTGTTTGTGATTTGGTTTGAGCGTTTCCTGGCAGATCAGTATTAGATTCCGATGCACTACTGCAGCTTTACTCTATCCCTTGGACCTTCACATTGACGATGAAACACAGAAATTGCGTCGGTATTTCATACAAAAGGCACAATGCCGACTTACGTACAAGAAGGGTAAATCTCCTTATTGTTTCTGGTTTGCTTTCAGCGTTTCCTGGGAGATCAATATTAGATTCCGATGCACTACCACAGCTTTAGTCGATCCCTTTGACCTTCACATTGAGGATGAAAAACAGAAATATCGCCGAGATATAAGACAAAAAGCACAATGACGACTTAAGGACAAGAAGAGTAAATTTTCTCATTGTTTGTGGTATGCTCTGAGTGATTCTTGGGAGATCAGTATTAGATTCCGATGCACTACTGCAGCGTTACAGTATCCCTTGGACATTCACATTGACCATGAAACACAGAAATTGCGTAGGGTTTTAATGCAAATGGCACAATGCCTACTTATGTCCAAGAAGAGAAACCCTTCTAATTGTTTGAGGTTTGCTTAGAGCGTTTCCTGGGATATTACTATTTGATTCCGATGCACAATTGCAGCTGTACTCTATCCCTTGGACCTTCACATTGACGATGAAACTCAGAAATTGCGTCTGGGTTTAGGGCAAATGGCACATTGCCAACCTTAGTTCAACAAGAGTAAATCTTTTTATTGTATGTGGTTTAATTGAGCGTTTCCTGGGAGTTCAGTATAAGATACCTATGCAATACTGCAGCTTTACTCTATCCCTTGGACCTTCACATTGGCGATGAGACGCAGAAATTGCGTCGGGATTTAATACAAAAGGCACAATGCCGACTTAAGTACTAGAAGAGTAAATCTTCTCATAGTTTGTGGGTTGCTTTGAGCGTTTCCTGTTACATCAGTATTAGATTCCGATGAACTACTGCAGCTTTGGTCTATCCCTTGGACTTCCACATTGGCGATGAAACACAGGAGTTGCGTAGGGGTTTAAAGCAAAAGGCAAATGCCGACTTAATTACAAGGAGAGAAAATCTTCTTATTGTTTTTATTTTGGTTAGAGTGTTTCCTGAAATATCAGTATTATATTCCGATGCACTACTGCAGCTTTACTCTATCCCTTGGACCTTCTCATTGACGATGACACACAGATATTGCGTCGGGATTTACTACAAAAGGCACAATGAAGACCTAAGTACAAGAACAGTAAATCTTCTCATTGCTTGTGGTTTGCTTTGAGCGTTTCCTGGGATATCAGTATTACATTCCGATGCACTGCTGCAGCTTTACTCTATCCCTTGGACCTTCACATTGACGATGAAACATAGAAATTGCGTCGGGACTTAATACAAAAGGCACAATGTCGACTGAAGTTCAAGAAGAGTAAATCTTCTCATTGTTTCTGGTTCGCTTTGAGCGTTTCCTGGGAGATCAGTATTAGATTCCGATGCACTACTGCAGCTTTACTCTATCCCTTGGACCTTCACATTGACGATGACGCACAGATATTGCGTCGGGATTTATTACAAAAGGCACAATGAAGACTTAAGTACAAGAAGAGTAAATCTTTCATTGCTTGTGGTTTGCTTTGAGCGTTTCCTGGGAGATTAATGTTACTTTCCGATGCGCTGCTGCAGCTTTACTCTATCCCTTGGACCTTCACATTGACGATGAAACACAGAAATTGCGTCGGGACTTAATACAAAAGGCACAATGCTGACTTAATTACAAAAAGAGTAAATCTTAGATAGTTTCTGCTTTGCTTTGAGCGTTTCGTGGGAGATCAGTGTTAGATTCCGATGCACTACTGCAGCTTTACTCTATCCCTTGGACCTTCACATTGAGGTGAAACACAGATATTGCGTCGGGATTTAATACAAAATGCACAATGCCGACTTAAGTACAAGGGGAGTATGTCTTCTCATTGTTTGTGGTTTGCTTTGAGCGTTTCCTGTGAGATCAGTATCAGTTCCGAAGGACAACTGCAGCTTTACTCTATCCCTTGGACCTTCACATTGTCGATGAAACTTAGATATTGCGTCGGGATATAATACAAAAACACAATGACGACTTAAGTACAAGAAGAATATATCTTGTCATTGTTCGTGGTTCGTTTGATCGTTTCCTGGAAGATCAGTACTAGATTCTGATGCACAACTGCAGATTTACTCAATCTCTTGGACCTTCACGTTGACGATGAAACACAGAAATTGCGTCGGGATTTAATACAAAAGGGCACAATGCCGACTTATGAACAAGAAGAATAAATCTTATTGTTTGTGGTTTGGTTTGAGCGTTTCCTGGGCGATCAGCAATAGATTCCGATGCACTACTGCAGCGTTACTGTTTCCCTTGGACCTTCACATTGACGATGAAACACAGAAATTGCGACGGGATTAAATACAAAAGGCACACTGCCGACTTAAGTACAAGAAGAGTAAATTTGCTCAATGTTTCTGGTTCTTTTAGCGTTTACTGGGAAATGAGTATTAGATTCCGATGCACTACTGCAGCTTTACTCTATCCCTTGGACCTTGTCATTGACGATGACACACAGTTATTGCGTCTGGATTTACTACAAAAGGCACAATGAAGACCTAAGTACAAGAACAGTAAATCTTCTCATTGCTTGTGGTTTCCTTTGAGCGTTTCCTGGGATATCAGTATTACATTCCGATGCACTGCTGCAGCTTTACTCTGTCCCTTGGACCTTCACATTGACGATGAAACATAGAAATTGCGTCGGGACTTAATACAAAAGGCACAATGTCGACTGAAGTTCAAGAAGAGTAAATCTTCTCATTGTTTCTGGTTCGCTTTGAGCGTTTCCTGGGAGATCAGTATTAGATTCCGATGCACTACTGCAGCTTTACTCTATCCCTTGGACCTTCACATTGACGATGACGCACAGATATTGCGTCCTGATTTATTACAAAAGGCACAATGAAGACTTAAGTACAAGAAGAGTAAATCTTCTCATTGCTTGTGGTTTGCTTTGAGCGTCTCCTGGGAGATTAATGTTACTTTCCGATGCGCTGCTGCAGCTTTACTCTATCCCTAGGACATTCACATTGACGATGAAACACAGAAATTGCGTCGGGACTTAATACAAAAGGCACAATGCTGACTTAATTAGAAAAAGAGTATATCTTAGATAGTTTCTGATTTGCTTTGAGCGTTTCGTGGGAGACCAGTGTTAGATTCCGATGCACTACTGCAGCTTTACTCTATCCCTTGGACCTTCACATTGAGATGAAACACAGATATTGCGTCGGGATTTAATACAAAATGCACAATGCCGACTTAAGTACAAGGGGAGTATATCTTCTCATTGTTTGTGGTTTGCTTTGAGCGTTTCCTGTGAGATCAGTATCAGTTCCGAAGCACAACTGCAGCTTTACTCTATCCCTTGGACCTTCACATTGACGATGAAACTTAAATGTTGCGTCGGGATATAATACATAAACACAATGTCGACTTAAGTACAAGAAGAGTATATCTTCTCATTGTTCGTGGTTTGTTTGAGCGTTTCCTGGAAGATCAGTATTAGATTCTGATGCACTACTGCAGATTTACTCAATCTCTTGGACCTTCACGTTGACGATGAAACACAGAAATTGCGTCGGGACTTAATTTAAAAGGCACAATGACGACTTAAGTACAAGAAGAGTAAATCTTCTCATTGTTTGTGGTTTGCTTTGAGCGTTTCCTGTGAGTTCAGTATTAGATTATGATGCACAACTGCAGCTTTACTCTATACCTTGGACCATCACATTGACGATGAAACACCGAAATTCGTCGGGATTTAATACAAAAGGCACAATGCCGACTTATGAACAACAAGAATAAATCTTATTGTTTGTGGTTTGGTTTGAGCGTTTCCTGGGAGATCAGCATTAGTTTCCGATGCACTACTGCAGCGTTACTGTTTCCCTTGGACCTTCACATTGACGATGAAACACAGAAATTGCGTCGGGATTAAATACAAAAGGCACACTGCCGACTTAAGTACAAGAAGAGTAAATTTGCTCAATTTTTCTGGTTCTTTTAGCGTTTACTGGGAGATGAGTATTAGATTCCGATGCACTACTGCAGCTTTACTCTATCCCTTGGACCTTCCCATTGACGATGAAACACAGAAATTGCGTCGGTATTTCATACAAAAGGCACAATGCCGCCTTACATACAAGAAGAGTAAATCTTCTAATTGTTTCTGGTTTGCTTCGAGTTTTTCCTGGGAGATCAATATTACATTCCGATGCACTACTGCCGCATTACTCTAACCCTTTGTACTTCACATTGGCGATGAGAAACAGAAATATCGCCGGGATATAATACAAAAGGCACAATGCCGACTTATGTCCAAGAAGAGTAAATCTTCTCATTGTTTGTGGTTTGCTTTGAGTTTTTCTTGAGAGATCGGTATTAGATTTCGATGCTCTACTGCAGCTCTATTCTATTCCTTGGACTCTCACATTGTCGATGAAACACAGAAATTGCGTCGGGATTTAATACAAGAGGCACAATGCCGACTTAAGTACAAGAAGAGTAAATCTTCTCATTGTTTGTGGTTTGCTTTGAGCGTTTCCAGGGAGATCAGTATTAGATTCCGAAGCACTACTGCAGCTTTACTCTATCCCTTTTACCTTCACATTGACGATGAAACACAGAAATTGCGACGGGAATTAAAGCAAAAGGCACATTGCCGACCTTAGTATAACAAGAGTAAATCTTTTCATTGTTTGTGGTTTGTTTGAACGTTTTCTGGGAGTTCAGTATTAGATTCCATTTACTACTGCAGCTTTACTCTATCCCTTATACCTTCACATTGACGATGAAACACAGAAATTGCGTCTGGGTTTAATGCAAAAGGCACATTGCCGACCTTAGTTCAACAAGAGTAAATCTTTTCTTTGTTTGTGGTTTGTTTCAGCGTTTCCTGGGAGTTCAGTATAAGATTCCGATGCACTACTGCAGCTTTACTCTATTCCTTGGACCTTCACATTGACTATGAGACGCAGAAATTGCGTCGGGATTTAATACAAAATGCCCAATGCTGACATTAGTACAAGAAGAGCAAATCTTCTCATTGTTTGTGGTTTGCTTTGAGCGTTTCATAAGAGATGAGTATTACTTTACGATGCGCTGCAGCAGCTTTACACTATCCCTTGGTCGTTCACACTGTCGATGAAACACAGAAATTGCGTCGGGAATTAATACAAAGTGCACAATGCCGACTTAAGTACAAGAAGAGCAAATCTTCTCATTGTTTGTGGTTTGCTTTGAGCGATTCCTCGGATATCAGTATTAGATTCCGATGCACTACTGCAGCTTTACTCTATCCCTTGCACCTTCACATTGACGATGAACACAGAAATTGCGTCGGTATTTGATACGAAAGGCGCAATGCCGACTTCAGTACAGGAAGAGTAAATCTTCACATTGTTTGCGGTATTACTTTGAGCGTTTCCTGGGAGATGAGTATTAGATTCCGATCCACTACTGCAGCTTTACTCTATCCCTTGGATCTTCACATTGACAATGAAACACAGTAATTGCGTCGGGATTTAATACAAAAGGCACAATGCCGACTTAAGTACAAGAAGGGCAAACCTTCGCATTGTTTTTGGTCATCTTTGAGCGTTTCCTGGGTGATGAGTATTAGATTCCGATGCACTAGTGCAGCTTTACTCTATTCCTAGGACCTTCACGCTGACGATGAAACACAGAAATTGCGTCGCGATTTTATACAAAAGACACAATGCCGACTTAAGTACAAGAAGAGTAAATCTTCTCATTGTTTGTGGTTTGCCTTAAGCATTTAATGGGTGATCAGTATTAGATTCCGATGCACTACTGCAGCTTTACTTTATCCGTTGGACCTTCACATTTACGATGACACACAGAACTTGGGTCGGGATTTAATTCAAAATGCAAATGCCGACTTAAGTACAAGATGAGTAAATCTTCTCATTGTCCTTTGTTTGCTTTGAGAGTATCCAGGGAGCTCAGTATTAGATTCCGATGAAGTACTGCAGATTTGCTCTATCCCTTGGACCTTCACATTGACGATGAAACACAGAAATTGCGTCGGGATTTGATACAATACCTCAATGCCAACTGAAGTACAAGAAGAGAAAATATTCTCATTGTTTGTGGTTTGCTTTGAGCATTATCTGGCAGATCAGCATTAGATTCCGATGCACTTCTGCAGCTGTACTCCATCCCTTGCTCCTTCACATTGACGATGAAACACAGAAATTGCGTCGGGATTTAATACAAAAGGCACAATGCCGTTTTAAGTACAAGAAGAGTAAATCTTCTCATTGTGCATGGTTTGTTTTGAGAGTTTCCTGGGAGATCAGTATTAGATTCCGATGCACTACTGCAGCTTTACTCCATCCCTTGGACCTTCACATTGACGATGAAACACAGAAATTCCGTAGGGGTTTAATGCAAAAGGCACAATGCCGACTTAAGTACAAGAAGAGTAAATCTTCTCAGTGTTTTAGGTTTGCTTTGAGCGTTTCCTGTGAGGTGAGTATTAGATTCCGATGCACTACTGCAGCTTTACTCTATCCCTTGGACCTTCACATTGACGATGAAATACAGATATTGCGTCGGTATTTAATACAAAATTCACAATGATAACTTAAGTACAAGAAGAGTAAATCCTCCCCTTGTCAGTGGTTTGCATTGGGCGTTTCCTGGGAGATCAGTATTAGATTCCGATGCACTACTGCAGCTTTACTCTATCCCTTGGACCTTCACATTGACGATGAAACACAGAAATGGCGTCGGGATTTAATACAAAATGCGCAATGCAGACTTAAGTACAAGAAGAGTAAATCTTCCCATTGTTTGTGGTTTGCTTTGAGCGTTTCCTGGGAGCTCAGAATTAGATTCCGATGCACTACTGCAGCTCTACTCTATCTCTTGCACCTTCACACTGACGACGAAAAACAGAAATAGCGTCGGGATTTAATACAAAAAGCACAACGCCGACTTAAGTACAAGAAGAGTAAATCTTTCCTTTGTTTGTGGTTTTCCTTTGAGCGTTTCATGGGAGATAAGTATTAATTTCCGATTCACTACTGTAGCTTTACTCTATCCCTTGGACATTCACATTGACGATGAAATACAGATATTGCGTCGGTATTTAATACAAAATTCACAATGATAACTTAAGTACAAGAAGAGTAAATCCTCCCCTTGTCAGTGGTTTGCATTGGGCGTTTCCTGGGAGCTCAGTATTAGATTCCGATGCACTACTGCAGCTCTACTCTATCTCTTGCACCTTCACATTGACGAAGAAACACAGAAAGTGCGTCGGGATTTAATACAAAAGGCCCAATGACGACTTAAGTACAAGGAAGGTAAATCCTCACATTGTCTGTGGTTGCATTGAGCGTTTCCTGGGAGTTCAGTATTAGATTCCGATGCACAATTGCTGCTTTACTCTATCCCTTGGACCTTCACATTAACGAAGAAACACAGAAATTCCGTCGGGATTTAATACAAAAGGCTCAATGCCGCGTTATGTACAAGAAGAGTAAAACTTCTCATCGTTTGTGGTTTCCTTTGAGCGTTTTCTGGGAGATCACTATTAGATTCCGAAGCACTGTTGCAGCTTTACACTATCACTCGGACCTTCACATTGTCGATGAAACACTGAAATGGCGTCGGTATTTAAAACAAAACGCTCAATGCCGACTTCAGTACAAGAACAGTAAATCTTCTCATTGTTT
Source organism: Schistocerca piceifrons (assembly GCF_021461385.2). Taxonomy (NCBI): domain Eukaryota; kingdom Metazoa; phylum Arthropoda; class Insecta; order Orthoptera; family Acrididae; genus Schistocerca; species Schistocerca piceifrons. The sequence continues at coordinate 1,122,159,785 of NC_060139.1, read as the reverse complement.
CTGGTTTGCTTTGAGCGTTTTCTGGGAGATCAATATTAGATTCCGGTGCACTACTGCTGCTTTACTCTATCCCTAGGACCTTCACATTGACGAAGAAACACAGAAATTACGTCGGGCTTTAAAGCAAAAGGCACATTGCCGACCTTAGTATAACTAGAGTAAATCTTTTCATTGTTTGTGGTTTGTTTGAGCGTTTTCTGGGAGTTCAGTATTAGATCCCGATGCACTACTTCAGCTTTACTCTATCCCTTGGATCTTCAAATTGACGAAGAAACACAGAAAATGCGTAGGGGTTTAAAGCAAAAGGCAAATGCCGACTTAAGTACAGGAAGAGTAAATCTTTTTATTGTTTTTGGTTTGCTTAGAGCGTTTCTTGTGAGATCAGTATTAGATTCCGATGCACTACTGCAGCTTTACTCTATCCCTTTTACCTTCACACTGACGATGAAACACAGAAATTGCGACGGGAATTAATGCAAAAGGCACATGCCAACTTAAGTAGAGGAAGAGTAAATCTTCTAAATGTTTGTGGTTTGCTTTGAGCCTTTCCTGGGCGATCAGTATTGGATTTAGATGCACTTCTGCAGCTTTACTCTATCCCCTGGACCTTCACATTGAAGATGAAACACAGAAATTGCGTACGGGGTTTAAACCAAAAGGCAAATTCCGGTTTAAGTACAAGAAGAGTAAATGTTCTTGGTGTTTTTGGTATGCTTTGAGCGTTTCCTGTGAGATCAGTATTAGATTCCGATGCACTACTGCAGCTTTACTCTATCCCTTGGACCTTCACATTGACGATGACACACAGATATTGCGTCAGCATTTACTACAAAAGGCACAATGAAGACTTAAGTACAAGAAGAGTAAATCTTCTCATTGCTTGTGGTTTGCTTTGAGTGATTCCTGGGATATCAGTATTACATTCCGATGCCCTGCTGCAGCTTTGCTCTATTCCTTGGACCTTCACATTGACTATGAGAGGCAGAAATTGCGTCGGGATTTAATACAAAATGCCCAATGCTGACATTAGTACAAGAAGAGCAAATCTTCTCATTGTTTGTGGTTTGCTTTGAGCGTTTCATAAGAGATGAGTATTACATTACGTTGCGCTGCTGCAGCTTTACACTATCCCTTGGTCGTTCACACTGTCGATGAAACACAGAAATTGCGTCGGGAATTAATACAAAGTGCACAATGCCGACATATGTACAAGAAGAGAAAATCTTCTCATTGCTTATGGCTTGCTTTGAGCTTTTCCTGGAAGATCAGTATTAGATTCCGATGAACTACTGCAGCTTTACTCTATCCCTCACACCTTCACATTGACGATGAAACACAGAAATGGCGTCAGGATTTAATACAAAAGGCACAATGCCGACTTGAGTACTAGAAGAGTAAATCTTCTTCTTGTTTCTGGTTTGCTTTGAGCGATTCCTGGGAGATCAGTATTAGATCCCGATGCACTACTGCAGCTTTACTCTATCCCTTGCACCTTCACATTGACGATGAAACACAGAAAATACGTCGGTATTTGATACAAAATACACAATGCCGATTTAAGTACAAGAAGAGCAAATCTTCTCATTGTTTGTGGTTTCCTTTGAGCGATTCCTGGGATATCAGTATTAGATTCCGATGCACTACTGCAGCTTTACTCTATCCCGTGCACCTTCACATTGAAGATGAAGCACAGAAATTGCGTCGGGATTTAATACAAAAGGCACATAGCCGACTCAAGTTCAAAAAGAGGAAATCTTCTTATTTTTTGGTTTGCTTTGAGCGTTTCCTGTGACATCGGTATTAGATTCCGATGCACTACTGCAGCTTTACTCTATCCCTTGGGCCTTCAAATTCACGATGAAACACAGAAATTGCGTCGGGATTTAATACAAAAGGCACAATGCCGACTTAAGTACAAGAAGGGCAAGTCTTCGCATTATTTTTGGTCATCTTTGAGCGTTTCCTGGGTGATGAGTATTAGATTCCGATGCACTAGTGCAGCTTTACTCTATTCCTAGGACCTTCACATTGTCGATGAAACGCAGAAATTGCGTCGGGATTTGATACAATAGCTCAATGCCAACTGAAGTACAAGAAGAGAAAATATTCTCATTGTTTGTGGTTTGCTTTGAGCATTTTCTGGCAGATTAGCATTAGATTCCGATGCACTTCTGCAGCTGTACTCCATCCCTTGCACCTTCACATTGACGATGAAACTCAGAAATTGCGTCGGGATTTAATACAAAAGGCACAATGCCGTTTTAAGTACAAGAAGAGTAAATCTTCTCATTGTGCATGGCTTGTTTTGAGAGTTTCCTGGGAGATCAGTATTAGATTCCGATGCACTACTGCAGCTTTACTCCATCCCTTGCACCTTCACATTGACGATGAAATACAGAAATTCCGTAGGGGTTTAATGCAAAAGGCAAAATGCCGACTTAAGTACAAGAAGAGTAAATCTTCTCATTGTTTTAGGTTTGATTTGAGCGTTTCCTGTGAGGTGAGTATTAGATTCCGATGCACTACTGCAGCTTTACTGTATCCCCTGGACCTTCACATTGACGATGAGACACAGATATTGCGTCGGGATTTACTACAAAATTCACAATGCCGACTTAAGTACAAGAAGAGTAAATCTTTTTATTGTTTTTGGGTTGCTTTGAGCGTTTCCTGTGACATCGGTATTAGATTCCAATTCACTACTGCAGCTTTACTCTATCCCTTGGACCTTCACATTGACGATGAAATACAGATATTGCGTCGGTATTTAATACAAAATTCACAATGATAACTAAAGTACAAGAAGAGTAAATCCTCTCCTTGTCAGTGGTTTGCATTGGGCGTTTCCTGGGAGATCAGTATTAGATTCCGATGCACTACTGCAGATTTACTCTATCCCTTGGACCTTCACATTGACGATGAAGCACAGAAATGGCGTCGGGATTTAATACAAAATGCGCAATGCAGACTTAAGTACAAGAAGAGTAAATCTTCCCATTGTTTGTGGTTTGCTTTGAGCGTTTCCTGGGAGCTCAGTATTAGATTCCGATGCACTACTGCAGCTTTACTCTATCTCTTGCACCTTCACACTGACGACGAAAAACAGAAATAGCGTCGGGATTTAATACAAAAACCACAACGCCGACTTAAGTACAAGAAGAGTAAATCTTTCCTTTGTTTGTGGTTTTCCTTTGAGCGTTTCATGGGAGTTAAGTATTAATTTCCGATTCACTACTGTAGCTTTACTCTATCCCTTGGACATTCAAATTGACGATGAAACACAATGAATGTGACGGGATGTAATGCAAAATGTAGAATGCCAACTTAAGTACAAGAAGAGCAAAACTCCTCATTGTTTGTGGTTTGCTTTGAGCGTTTTCTGGGAGATCAGTTTTAGTTTCCGATGCACTACTGTAGCTTTACTGTATCCCCTGGACCTTCACATTGACGATGAAACATAGAAATTGCGTAGGGGTTTGATACAAAATGCAAAATGCCGACATAAGTACAAGAAGTGTAAATCTTCTTATTGTTTTTGGTTTGCTTTGAACGTTTCTTGTAAGATCAGTATTAGATTCCGATGCACAACTGCAGCTATACTCTATACTTAGTACCTTCACATTGAGGATGTAACACAAATATTGCGTCAGGATTTACTACAAAAAAGCACAATGCCGACTTAAGTACAAGAAGAGTAATTCTTCTCATTGTTTCTGGTATGTTTTGAGTGTTTCGTGGGAGATCAGTATTAGATTCCGATTCACTACAGCAGCTTTACTCTATCTCTTGGACCTTCACATTGACGAAGAAACACAGAAAGTGCGTCGGGATTTAATACAAAAGGCACAATGACGACTTACGTACAAGGAAGGTAAATCCTCACATTGTCTGTGGTTGCATTGAGCGTTTCCTGGGAGTTCAGTATTAGATTCCGATGCACAATTGCTGCTTTACTCTATCCCTTGGACCTTCACATTAACGAAGAAACACAGAAATTCCGTCGGGATTTAATACAAAAGGCTCAATGCCGCGTTATGTACAAGAAGAGTAAAATTTCTCATCGCTTGTGGTTTCCTTTGAGCGTTTTCTGGGAGATCACTATTAGATTCCGAAGCACTATTGCAGCTTTACACTATCACTCGGACCTTCACATTGTCGATGAAACACTGAAATGGCGTCGGGATTTAAAACAAAACGCTCAATGCCGACTTCAGTACAAGAACAGTAAATCTTCTCATTGTTTCTGGTTTGCTTTGAGCGTTTCCTGGGAGATCAATATTAGATTCCGGTGCACTACTGCTGCTTTACTCTATCCCTAGGACCTTCACATTGACGAAGAAACACAGAAATTGCGTCGGGCTTTAAAACAAAAGGCACATTGCCAACCTTAGTATAACTAGAGTAAATCTTTTCATTGTTTGTGGTTTGTTTGAGCGTTTTCTGGGAGTTCAGTATTAGATCCCGATGCACTACTGCAGCTTTACTCTATCCCTTGGATCTTCAAATTGACGAAGAAACACAGAAAATGCGTAAGGGTTTAAAGCAAAAGGCAAATGCCTACTTAAGTACAGGAAGAGTAAATCTTTTTATTTATTTTGGTATGCTTAGAGCGTTTCCTGTGAGATCAGTATTAGATTCCGATGCACTACTGCAGCTTTACTCTATCCCTTTTACCTTCACATTGACGATGAAACACAGAAATTGCGACGGGAATTAATGCAAAAGGCACATGCCAACTTAAGTAGAGGAAGAGTAAATCTTCTAAATGTTTGTGGTTTGCTTTGAGCGTTTCCTGGGCTACCAGAATTAGATTCAAATGAACATCTGCAGCTTTACTCCATCCCCTGGACCTTCACATTGAAGATGAAACACAGAAATTGCGTAGGGGTTTAAACCAAAAGGCAAATTCCGGTATAAGTACAAGAAGAGTAAATGTTCTTAGAGTTTTTGGTATGCTTTGAGCGTTTCCTGTGAGATCAGTATTAGATTCCGATGCACTACTGCAGCTTTACTCTATCCCTTGGACCTTCACATTGACGAAGACACACAGATATTGCGTCAGGATTTACTACAAAAGGCACAATGAAGACTTAAGTTCAAGAAGAGTAAATCTTCTCATTGTTTCTGGTTTGCTTTGAGCGTTTCCTGGGAGATCAGTATTAGATTCCGATGAACTACTGCAGCTTTTCTCTATCCCTTGGGCCGTCACATTCACGATGAAACAGAGAAAATACGTCTGTATTTAATTCAAAAGGCACAGTACCGACATAAGTACAAGAAGAGTAATTCCTCTATTTGTTTGTGGTTTACTTCGAGCATTTCCTGGGAGATCAGTATTTGATTCCGTTAAACTACAGGAGCTTTTCTCTATCCCTTGGGTCGTCACATTGACGATGAAACAGAGAAAATACGTCGGTATTTAATACAAAATGCTTAATACCGAATTAAGTACAAGAAGAGTTATTCTTCTAATTGCTTGTGGTTGGTTTGAGCGTTTCCTGGGAGAACAGTATTAGATTCCGATGCACTTCTGCAGCTTTACTCTATCCCTTGGACCTTCCTATTGACGATGAAACACAGAAATTGCGTCGGTATTTCATACAAAAGGCACAATGCCGCCTTACATACAAGAAGAGTAAATCATCTAATTGTTTCTGGTTTGCTTCGAGTTTTTCCTGGGAGATCAATATTACATTCCGATGCACTACTGCCGCATTACTCTAACCCTTTGTACTTCACATTGGCGATGAAAAACAGAAATATCGCCGGGATATAATACAAAAGGCACAATGCCGACTTATGTCCAAGAAGAGTAAATCTTCTCATTGTTTGTGGTTTGCTTTGAGTTTTTCTTGAGAGATCGGTATTAGATTTCGATGCTCTACTGCAGCTCTATTCTATTCCTTGGACTCTCACATTGTCGATGAATCACAGAAATTGCGTCGGGATTTAATACAAGAGGCACAATGCCGACTTAAGTACAAGAAGAGTAAAACTTCTCATTGTTTGTGGTTTGCTTTGAGCGTTTCCAGGGAGATCAGTATTAGATTCCGAAGCACTACTGCAGCTTTACTCTATCCCTTTTACCTTCACATTGACGATGAAACACAGAAATTGCGACGGGAATTAAAGCAAAAGGCACATTGCCGACCTTAGTATAACAAGAGTAAATCTTTTCATTGTTTGTGGTTTGTTTGAGCGTTTTCTGGGAGTTCAGTATTAGATTCCATTTACTACTGCAGCTTTACTCTATCCCTTATACCTTCTCATTGACGATGAAACACAGAAATTGCGTCTGGGTTTAATGCAAAAGGCACATTGCCGACCTTAGTTCAACAAGAGTAAATCTTTTCTTTGTTTGTGGTTTGTTTCAGCGTTTCCTGGGAGTTCAGTATAAGATTCCGATGCACTACTGCTGCTTTACTCTATTCCTTGGACCTTCACATTGACTATGAGACGCAGAAATTGCGTCGGGATTTAATACAAAATGCCCAATGCTGACATTAGTACAAGAAGAGCAAATCTTCTCATTGTTTGTGGTTTGCTTTGAGCGTTTCATAAGAGATGAGTATTACATTACGATGCGCTGCAGCAGCTTTACACTATCCCTTGGTCGTTCACACTGTCGATGAAACACAGAAATTGCGTCGGGAATTAATACAAAGTGCACAATGCCGACTTAAGTACAAGAAGAGCAAATCTTCTCATTGTTTGTGGTTTGCTTTGAGCGATTCCTCGGATATCAGTATTAGATTCCGATGCACTACTGCAGCTTTACTCTATCCCTTGCACCTTCACATTGACGATGAACACAGAAATTGCGTCGGTATTTGATACGAAAGGCGCAATGCCGACTTCAGTACAGGAAGAGTAAATCTTCACATTGTTTGCGGTATTACTTTGAGCGTTTCCTGGGAGATGAGTATCAGATTCCGATCCACTACTGCAGCTTTACTCTATCCCTTGGATCTTCACATTGACGATGAAACACAGTAATTGCGTCGGGATTTAATACAAAAGGCACAATGCCGACTTAAGTACAAGAAGGGCAAATCTTCGCATTGTTTTTGGTCATCTTTGAGCGTTTGCTGGGTGATGAGTATTAGATTCCGATGCACTAGTGCAGCTTTACTCTATTCCTAGGACCTTCACGCTGACGATGAAACACAGAAATTGCGTCGCGATTTTATACAAAAGACACAATGCCGACTTAAGTACAAGAAGAGTAAATCTTCTCATTGTTTGTGGTTTGCCTTAAGCATTTAATGGGTGATCAGTATTAGATTCCGATGCACTACTGCAGCTTTACTTTATCCGTTGGAGCTTCACATTTACGATGACACACAGAACTTGGGTCGGGATTTAATTCAAAATGCAAATGCCGACTTAAGTACAAGATGAGTAAATCTTCTCATTGTCCTTTGTTTGCTTTGAGAGTATCCAGGGAGCTCAGTATTAGATTCCGATGAAGTACTGCAGATTTGCTCTATCCCTTGGACCTTCACATTGACGATGAAACACAGAAATTGCGTCGGGATTTGATACAATAGCTCAATGCCAACTGAAGTAGAAGAAGAGAAAATATTCTCATTGTTTGTGGTTTGCTTTGAGCATTTTCTGGCAGATCAGCATTAGATTCCGATGCACTTCTGCAGCTGTACTCCATCCCTTGCACCTTCACATTGACGATGAAACACAGAAATTGCGTCGGGATTTAATACAAAAGGCACAATGCCGTTTTAAGTACAAGAAGAGTAAATCTTCTCATTGTGCATGGTTTGTTTTGAGAGTTTCCTGGGAGATCAGTATTAGATTCCGATGCACTACTGCAGCTTTACTCTATCCCTTGGACCTTCACATTGACGATGAAATACAGATATTGCGTCGGTATTTAATACAAAATTCACAATGATAACTTAAGTACAAGAAGAGTAAATCCTCCCCTTGTCAGTGGTTTGCATTGGGCGTTTCCTGGGAGATCAGTATTAGATTCCGATGCACTACTGCAGCTTTACTCTATCCCTTGGACCTTCACATTGACGATGAAACACAGAAATGGCGTCGGGATTTAATACAAAAAGCACAACGCCGACTTAAGTACAAGAAGAGTAAATCTTTCCTTTGTTTGTGGTTTTCCTTTGAGCGTTTCATGGGAGATAAGTATTAATTTCCGATTCACTACTGTAGCTTTACTCTATCCCTTGGACATTCACATTGACGATGAAATACAGATATTGCGTCGGTATTTAATACAAAATTCACAATGATAACTTAAGTACAAGAAGAGTAAATCCTCCCCTTGTCAGTGGTTTGCATTGGGCGTTTCCTGGGAGATCAGTATTAGATTCCGATGCACTACTGCAGCTTTACTCTATCCCTTGGACCTTCACATTGACGATGAAACACAGAAATGGCGTCGGGATTTAATACAAAATGCGCAATGCAGACTTAAGTACAAGAAGAGTAAATCTTCCCATTGTTTGTGGTTTGCTTTGAGCGTTTCCTGGGAGCTCAGTATTAGATTCCGATGCACTACTGCAGCTCTACTCTATCTCTTGCACCTTCACATTGACGAAGAAACACAGAAAGTGCGTCGGGATTTAATACAAAAGGCCCAATGACGACTTAAGTACAAGGAAGGTAAATCCTCACATTGTCTGTGGTTGCATTGAGCGTTTCCTGGGAGTTCAGTATTAGATTCCGATGCACAATTGCTGCTTTACTCTATCCCTTGGACCTTCACATTAACGAAGAAACACAGAAATTCCGTCGGGATTTAATACAAAAGGCTCAATGCCGCGTTATGTACAAGATGAGTAAAACTTCTCATCGTTTGTGGTTTCCTTTGAGCGTTTTCTGGGAGATCACTATTAGATTCCGAAGCACTGTTGCAGCTTTACACTATCACTCGGACCTTCACATTGTCGATGAAACACTGAAATGGCGTCGGTATTTAAAACAAAACGCTCAATGCCGACTTCAGTACAAGAACAGTAAATCTTCTCATTGTTTCTGGTTTGCTTTGAGCGTTTTCTGGGAGATCAATATTAGATTCCGGTGCACTACTGCTGCTTTACTCTATCCCTAGGACCTTCACATTGACGAAGAAACACAGAAATTGCGTCGGGCTTTAAAGCAAAAGGCACATTGCCGACCTTAGTATAACTAGAGTAAATCTTTTCATTGTTTGTGGTTTGTTTGAGCGTTTTCTGGGAGTTCAGTATTAGATCCCGATGCACTACTTCAGCTTTACTCTATCCCTTGGATCTTCAAATTGACGAAGAAACACAGAAAATGCGTAGGGGTTTAAAGCAAAAGGCAAATGCCGACTTAAGTACAGGAAGAGTAAATCTTTTTATTGTTTTTGGTTTGCTTAGAGCGTTTCCTGTGAGATCAGTATTAGATTCCGATGCACTACTGCAGCTTTACTCTATCCCTTTTACCTTCACACTGACGATGAAACACAGAAATTGCGACGGGAATTAATGCAAAAGGCACATGCCAACTTAAGTAGAGGAAGAGTAAATCTTCTAAATGTTTGTGGTTTGCTTTGAGCCTTTCCTGGGCGATCAGTATTGGATTTAGATGCACTTCTGCAGCTTTACTCTATCCCCTGGACCTTCACATTGAAGATGAAACACAGAAATTGCGTAAGGGGTTTAAACCAAAAGGCAAATTCCGGTTTAAGTACAAGAAGTGTAAATGTTCTTGGTGTTTTTGGTATGCTTTGAGCGTTTCCTGTGAGATCAGTATTAGATTCCGATGCACTACTGCAGCTTTACTCTATCCCTTGGACCTTCACATTGACGATGACACACAGATATTGCGTCAGGATTTACTACAAAAGGCACAATGAAGACTTAAGTACAAGAAGAGTAAATCTTCTCATTGCTTGTGGTTTGCTTTGAGCGATTCCTGGGATATCAGTATTACATTCCGATGCCCTGCTGCAGCTTTACTCTATCCCTTGGACCTTCACATTGACGATGAAACACAGAAATTGCGTCAGGATTTACTACAAAAGGCACAATGAAGACTTAAGTTCAAGAAGAGTAAATCTTCTCATTGTTTCTGGTTTGCTTTGAGCGTTTCCTGGGGGATCAGTATTAGATTCCGATGCACTACTGCAGCTTTAATCTATCCCTTGGACCTTCACATTGACGATGAAACACAGAAATTGCGACGCGATTTAATACAAAAGGCACAAGGCCGACATAAGTACAAGAAGATTAAATCTTCTCATTGTTTGTGGTTTGCTTCGGAATCTAATACCGATGTCACAGGAAACGCTCAAAGCAAACCAAAAAATAAGAAGATTTCCTCTTTTTGAACTTGATTCGGCTTTGTGCCTTTTGTATTAAATCCCGACGCAATTTCTGTGCTTCATCTTCAATGTGAAGGTGCACGGGATAGAGTAAAGCTGCAGTAGTGCATCGGAATCTAATACTGATATCCCAGGAGATCAGTATTAGATTCCATTTACTACTGCAGCTTTGCTCTATTCCTTGGACCTTCACATTGACTATGAGAGGCAGAAATTGCGTCGGGATTTAATACAAAATGCCCAATGCTGACATTAGTACAAGAAGAGCAAATCTTCTCATTGTTTGTGGTTTGCTTTGAGCGTTTCATAAGAGATGAGTATTACATTACGTTGCGCTGCTGCAGCTTTACACTATCCCTTGGTCGTTCACACTGTCGATGAAACACAGAAATTGCGTCGGGAAATAATACAAAGTGCACAATGCCGACATATGTACAAGAAGAGAAAATCTTCTCATTGCTTATGGCTTGCTTTGAGCTTTTCCTGGAAGATCAGTATTAGATTCCGATGAACTACTGCAGCTTTACTCTATCCCTCACACCTTCACATTGACGATGAAACACAGAAATGGCGTCAGGATTTAATACAAAAGGCACAATGCCGACTTAAGTACAAGAAGAGCAAATCTTCTCATTGTTTGTGGTTTCCTTTGAGCGATTCCTGGGATATCAGTATTAGATTCCGATGCACTACTGCAGCTTTACTTTATCCGTTGGAGCTTCACATTTACGATGACACACAGAACTTGGGTCGGGATTTAATTCAAAATGCAAATGCCGACTTAAGTACAAGATGAGTAAATCTTCTCATTGTCCTTTGTTTGCTTTGAGAGTATCCAGGGAGCTCAGTATTAGATTCCGATGAAGTACTGCAGATTTGCTCTATCCCTTGGACCTTCACATTGACGATGAAACACAGAAATTGCGTCGGGATTTGATACAATAGCTCAATGCCAACTGAAGTAGAAGAAGAGAAAATATTCTCATTGTTTGTGGTTTGCTTTGAGCATTTTCTGGCAGATCAGCATTAGATTCCGATGCACTTCTGCAGCTGTACTCCATCCCTTGCACCTTCACATTGACGATGAAACACAGAAATTGCGTCGGGATTTAATACAAAAGGCACAATGCCGTTTTAAGTACAAGAAGAGTAAATCTTCTCATTGTGCATGGTTTGTTTTGAGAGTTTCCTGGGAGATCAGTATTAGATTCCGATGCACTACTGCAGCTTTACTCTATCCCTTGGACCTTCACATTGACGATGAAATACAGATATTGCGTCGGTATTTAATACAAAATTCACAATGATAACTTAAGTACAAGAAGAGTAAATCCTCCCCTTGTCAGTGGTTTGCATTGGGCGTTTCCTGGGAGATCAGTATTAGATTCCGATGCACTACTGCAGCTTTACTCTATCCCTTGGACCTTCACATTGACGATGAAACACAGAAATGGCGTCGGGATTTAATACAAAAAGCACAACGCCGACTTAAGTACAAGAAGAGTAAATCTTTCCTTTGTTTGTGGTTTTCCTTTGAGCGTTTCATGGGAGATAAGTATTAATTTCCGATTCACTACTGTAGCTTTACTCTATCCCTTGGACATTCACATTGACGATGAAATACAGATATTGCGTCGGTATTTAATACAAAATTCACAATGATAACTTAAGTACAAGAAGAGTAAATCCTCCCCTTGTCAGTGGTTTGCATTGGGCGTTTCCTGGGAGATCAGTATTAGATTCCGATGCACTACTGCAGCTTTACTCTATCCCTTGGACCTTCACATTGACGATGAAACACAGAAATGGCGTCGGGATTTAATACAAAATGCGCAATGCAGACTTAAGTACAAGAAGAGTAAATCTTCCCATTGTTTGTGGTTTGCTTTGAGCGTTTCCTGGGAGCTCAGTATTAGATTCCGATGCACTACTGCAGCTCTACTCTATCTCTTGCACCTTCACATTGACGAAGAAACACAGAAAGTGCGTCGGGATTTAATACAAAAGGCCCAATGACGACTTAAGTACAAGGAAGGTAAATCCTCACATTGTCTGTGGTTGCATTGAGCGTTTCCTGGGAGTTCAGTATTAGATTCCGATGCACAATTGCTGCTTTACTCTATCCCTTGGACCTTCACATTAACGAAGAAACACAGAAATTCCGTCGGGATTTAATACAAAAGGCTCAATGCCGCGTTATGTACAAGAAGAGTAAAACTTCTCATCGTTTGTGGTTTCCTTTGAGCGTTTTCTGGGAGATCACTATTAGATTCCGAAGCACTGTTGCAGCTTTACACTATCACTCGGACCTTCACATTGTCGATGAAACACTGAAATGGCGTCGGTATTTAAAACAAAACGCTCAATGCCGACTTCAGTACAAGAACAGTAAATCTTCTCATTGTTTCTGGTTTGCTTTGAGCGTTTTCTGGGAGATCAATATTAGATTCCGGTGCACTACTGCTGCTTTACTCTATCCCTAGGACCTTCACATTGACGAAGAAACACAGAAATTGCGTCGGGCTTTAAAGCAAAAGGCACATTGCCGACCTTAGTATAACTAGAGTAAATCTTTTCATTGTTTGTGGTTTGTTTGAGCGTTTTCTGGGAGTTCAGTATTAGATCCCGATGCACTACTTCAGCTTTACTCTATCCCTTGGATCTTCAAATTGACGAAGAAACACAGAAAATGCGTAGGGGTTTAAAGCAAAAGGCAAATGCCGACTTAAGTACAGGAAGAGTAAATCTTTTTATTGTTTTTGGTTTGCTTAGAGCGTTTCCTGTGAGATCAGTATTAGATTCCGATGCACTACTGCAGCTTTACTCTATCCCTTTTACCTTCACACTGACGATGAAACACAGAAATTGCGACGGGAATTAATGCAAAAGGCACATGCCAACTTAAGTAGAGGAAGAGTAAATCTTCTAAATGTTTGTGGTTTGCTTTGAGCCTTTCCTGGGCGATCAGTATTGGATTTAGATGCACTTCTGCAGCTTTACTCTATCCCCTGGACCTTCACATTGAAGATGAAACACAGAAATTGCGTAAGGGGTTTAAACCAAAAGGCAAATTCCGGTTTAAGTACAAGAAGTGTAAATGTTCTTGGTGTTTTTGGTATGCTTTGAGCGTTTCCTGTGAGATCAGTATTAGATTCCGATGCACTACTGCAGCTTTACTCTATCCCTTGGACCTTCACATTGACGATGACACACAGATATTGCGTCAGGATTTACTACAAAAGGCACAATGAAGACTTAAGTACAAGAAGAGTAAATCTTCTCATTGCTTGTGGTTTGCTTTGAGCGATTCCTGGGATATCAGTATTACATTCCGATGCCCTGCTGCAGCTTTACTCTATCCCTTGGACCTTCACATTGACGATGAAACACAGAAATTGCGTCAGGATTTACTACAAAAGGCACAATGAAGACTTAAGTTCAAGAAGAGTAAATCTTCTCATTGTTTCTGGTTTGCTTTGAGCGTTTCCTGGGGGATCAGTATTAGATTCCGATGCACTACTGCAGCTTTAATCTATCCCTTGGACCTTCACATTGACGATGAAACACAGAAATTGCGACGCGATTTAATACAAAAGGCACAAGGCCGACATAAGTACAAGAAGATTAAATCTTCTCATTGTTTGTGGTTTGCTTCGGAATCTAATACCGATGTCACAGGAAACGCTCAAAGCAAACCAAAAAATAAGAAGATTTCCTCTTTTTGAACTTGATTCGGCTTTGTGCCTTTTGTATTAAATCCCGACGCAATTTCTGTGCTTCATCTTCAATGTGAAGGTGCACGGGATAGAGTAAAGCTGCAGTAGTGCATCGGAATCTAATACTGATATCCCAGGAGATCAGTATTAGATTCCATTTACTACTGCAGCTTTGCTCTATTCCTTGGACCTTCACATTGACTATGAGAGGCAGAAATTGCGTCGGGATTTAATACAAAATGCCCAATGCTGACATTAGTACAAGAAGAGCAAATCTTCTCATTGTTTGTGGTTTGCTTTGAGCGTTTCATAAGAGATGAGTATTACATTACGTTGCGCTGCTGCAGCTTTACACTATCCCTTGGTCGTTCACACTGTCGATGAAACACAGAAATTGCGTCGGGAAATAATACAAAGTGCACAATGCCGACATATGTACAAGAAGAGAAAATCTTCTCATTGCTTATGGCTTGCTTTGAGCTTTTCCTGGAAGATCAGTATTAGATTCCGATGAACTACTGCAGCTTTACTCTATCCCTCACACCTTCACATTGACGATGAAACACAGAAATGGCGTCAGGATTTAATACAAAAGGCACAATGCCGACTTAAGTACAAGAAGAGCAAATCTTCTCATTGTTTGTGGTTTCCTTTGAGCGATTCCTGGGATATCAGTATTAGATTCCGATGCACTACTGCAGCTTTACTCTATCCCGTGCACCTTCACATTGAAGATGAAGCACAGAAATTGCGTCGGGATTTAATACAAAAGGCACATAGCCGACTCAAGTTCAAAAAGAGGAAATCTTCTTATTTTTTGGTTTGCTTTGAGCGTTTCCTGTGACATCGGTATTAGATTCCGATGCACTACTGCAGCTTTACTCTATCCCTTGGGCCTTCAAATTCACGATGAAACACAGAAATTGCGTCGGGATTTAATACAAAAGGCACAATGCCGAGTTCAGTACAGGAAGAGTAAATCATCTCGTTGTTTGTGGTTTGCTTTGAGCGTTTCCTGGGAAATCAGTATTAGATTCCGACGCACCACTGCAGCATTACTCTATACCTTGGACCTTCACATTGACGATGAACACAGAAATTGCGTCGGTATTTGATACGAAAGGCGCAATGCCGACTTCAGTACAGGAAGAGTAAATCTTCACATTGTTTGCGGTATTACTTTGAACGTTTCCTGGGAGATGAGTATTAGATTCCGATCCACTACTGCAGCTTTACTCTATCCCTTGGATCTTCACATTGACGATGAAACACAGAAATTGCGTCGGGATTTAATACAAAAGGCACAATGCCGACTTAAGTACAAGAAGGGCAAATCTTCGCATTATTTTTGGTCATCTTTGAGCGTTTCCTGGGTGATGAGTATTAGATTCCGATGCACTAGTGCAGCTTTACTCTATTCCTAGGACCTTCACGCTGACGATGAAACACAGAAATTGCGTCGCGATTTTATACAAAAGACACAATGCCGACTTAAGTACAAGAAGAGTAAATCTTCTCATTGTTTGTGGTTTGCCTTAAGCATTTAATGGGTGATCAGTATTAGATTCCGATGCACTACTGCAGCTTTACTTTATCCGTTGGAGCTTCACATTTACGATGACACACAGAACTTGGGTCGGGATTTAATTCAAAATGCAAATGCCGACTTAAGTACAAGATGAGTAAATCTTCTCATTGTCCTTTGTTTGCTTTGAGAGTATCCAGGGAGCTCAGTATTAGATTCCGATGAAGTACTGCAGATTTGCTCTATCCCTTGGACCTTCACATTGACGATGAAACACAGAAATTGCGTCGGGATTTGATACAATAGCTCAATGCCAACTGAAGTAGAAGAAGAGAAAATATTCTCATTGTTTGTGGTTTGCTTTGAGCATTTTCTGGCAGATCAGCATTAGATTCCGATGCACTTCTGCAGCTGTACTCCATCCCTTGCACCTTCACATTGACGATGAAACACAGAAATTGCGTCGGGATTTAATACAAAAGGCACAATGCCGTTTTAAGTACAAGAAGAGTAAATCTTCTCATTGTGCATGGTTTGTTTTGAGAGTTTCCTGGGAGATCAGTATTAGATTCCGATGCACTACTGCAGCTTTACTCTATCCCTTGGACCTTCACATTGACGATGAAATACAGATATTGCGTCGGTATTTAATACAAAATTCACAATGATAACTTAAGTACAAGAAGAGTAAATCCTCCCCTTGTCAGTGGTTTGCATTGGGCGTTTCCTGGGAGATCAGTATTAGATTCCGATGCACTACTGCAGCTTTACTCTATCCCTTGGACCTTCACATTGACGATGAAACACAGAAATGGCGTCGGGATTTAATACAAAAAGCACAACGCCGACTTAAGTACAAGAAGAGTAAATCTTTCCTTTGTTTGTGGTTTTCCTTTGAGCGTTTCATGGGAGATAAGTATTAATTTCCGATTCACTACTGTAGCTTTACTCTATCCCTTGGACATTCACATTGACGATGAAATACAGATATTGCGTCGGTATTTAATACAAAATTCACAATGATAACTTAAGTACAAGAAGAGTAAATCCTCCCCTTGTCAGTGGTTTGCATTGGGCGTTTCCTGGGAGATCAGTATTAGATTCCGATGCACTACTGCAGCTTTACTCTATCCCTTGGACCTTCACATTGACGATGAAACACAGAAATGGCGTCGGGATTTAATACAAAATGCGCAATGCAGACTTAAGTACAAGAAGAGTAAATCTTCCCATTGTTTGTGGTTTGCTTTGAGCGTTTCCTGGGAGCTCAGTATTAGATTCCGATGCACTACTGCAGCTCTACTCTATCTCTTGCACCTTCACATTGACGAAGAAACACAGAAAGTGCGTCGGGATTTAATACAAAAGGCCCAATGACGACTTAAGTACAAGGAAGGTAAATCCTCACATTGTCTGTGGTTGCATTGAGCGTTTCCTGGGAGTTCAGTATTAGATTCCGATGCACAATTGCTGCTTTACTCTATCCCTTGGACCTTCACATTAACGAAGAAACACAGAAATTCCGTCGGGATTTAATACAAAAGGCTCAATGCCGCGTTATGTACAAGATGAGTAAAACTTCTCATCGTTTGTGGTTTCCTTTGAGCGTTTTCTGGGAGATCACTATTAGATTCCGAAGCACTGTTGCAGCTTTACACTATCACTCGGACCTTCACATTGTCGATGAAACACTGAAATGGCGTCGGTATTTAAAACAAAACGCTCAATGCCGACTTCAGTACAAGAACAGTAAATCTTCTCATTGTTTCTGGTTTGCTTTGAGCGTTTTCTGGGAGATCAATATTAGATTCCGGTGCACTACTGCTGCTTTACTCTATCCCTAGGACCTTCACATTGACGAAGAAACACAGAAATTGCGTCGGGCTTTAAAGCAAAAGGCACATTGCCGACCTTAGTATAACTAGAGTAAATCTTTTCATTGTTTGTGGTTTGTTTGAGCGTTTTCTGGGAGTTCAGTATTAGATCCCGATGCACTACTTCAGCTTTACTCTATCCCTTGGATCTTCAAATTGACGAAGAAACACAGAAAATGCGTAGGGGTTTAAAGCAAAAGGCAAATGCCGACTTAAGTACAGGAAGAGTAAATCTTTTTATTGTTTTTGGTTTGCTTAGAGCGTTTCCTGTGAGATCAGTATTAGATTCCGATGCACTACTGCAGCTTTACTCTATCCCTTTTACCTTCACACTGACGATGAAACACAGAAATTGCGACGGGAATTAATGCAAAAGGCACATGCCAACTTAAGTAGAGGAAGAGTAAATCTTCTAAATGTTTGTGGTTTGCTTTGAGCCTTTCCTGGGCGATCAGTATTGGATTTAGATGCACTTCTGCAGCTTTACTCTATCCCCTGGACCTTCACATTGAAGATGAAACACAGAAATTGCGTAAGGGGTTTAAACCAAAAGGCAAATTCCGGTTTAAGTACAAGAAGTGTAAATGTTCTTGGTGTTTTTGGTATGCTTTGAGCGTTTCCTGTGAGATCAGTATTAGATTCCGATGCACTACTGCAGCTTTACTCTATCCCTTGGACCTTCACATTGACGATGACACACAGATATTGCGTCAGGATTTACTACAAAAGGCACAATGAAGACTTAAGTACAAGAAGAGTAAATCTTCTCATTGCTTGTGGTTTGCTTTGAGCGATTCCTGGGATATCAGTATTACATTCCGATGCCCTGCTGCAGCTTTACTCTATCCCTTGGACCTTCACATTGACGATGAAACACAGAAATTGCGTCAGGATTTACTACAAAAGGCACAATGAAGACTTAAGTTCAAGAAGAGTAAATCTTCTCATTGTTTCTGGTTTGCTTTGAGCGTTTCCTGGGGGATCAGTATTAGATTCCGATGCACTACTGCAGCTTTAATCTATCCCTTGGACCTTCACATTGACGATGAAACACAGAAATTGCGACGCGATTTAATACAAAAGGCACAAGGCCGACATAAGTACAAGAAGATTAAATCTTCTCATTGTTTGTGGTTTGCTTCGGAATCTAATACCGATGTCACAGGAAACGCTCAAAGCAAACCAAAAAATAAGAAGATTTCCTCTTTTTGAACTTGATTCGGCTTTGTGCCTTTTGTATTAAATCCCGACGCAATTTCTGTGCTTCATCTTCAATGTGAAGGTGCACGGGATAGAGTAAAGCTGCAGTAGTGCATCGGAATCTAATACTGATATCCCAGGAGATCAGTAATAGATTCCATTTACTACTGCAGCTTTGCTCTATTCCTTGGACCTTCACATTGACTATGAGAGGCAGAAATTGCGTCGGGATTTAATACAAAATGCCCAATGCTGACATTAGTACAAGAAGAGCAAATCTTCTCATTGTTTGTGGTTTGCTTTGAGCGTTTCATAAGAGATGAGTATTACATTACGTTGCGCTGCTGCAGCTTTACACTATCCCTTGGTCGTTCACACTGTCGATGAAACACAGAAATTGCGTCGGGAAATAATACAAAGTGCACAATGCCGACATATGTACAAGAAGAGAAAATCTTCTCATTGCTTATGGCTTGCTTTGAGCTTTTCCTGGAAGATCAGTATTAGATTCCGATGAACTACTGCAGCTTTACTCTATCCCTCACACCTTCACATTGACGATGAAACACAGAAATGGCGTCAGGATTTAATACAAAAGGCACAATGCCGACTTAAGTACAAGAAGAGCAAATCTTCTCATTGTTTGTGGTTTCCTTTGAGCGATTCCTGGGATATCAGTATTAGATTCCGATGCACTACTGCAGCTTTACTTTATCCGTTGGAGCTTCACATTTACGATGACACACAGAACTTGGGTCGGGATTTAATTCAAAATGCAAATGCCGACTTAAGTACAAGATGAGTAAATCTTCTCATTGTCCTTTGTTTGCTTTGAGAGTATCCAGGGAGCTCAGTATTAGATTCCGATGAAGTACTGCAGATTTGCTCTATCCCTTGGACCTTCACATTGACGATGAAACACAGAAATTGCGTCGGGATTTGATACAATAGCTCAATGCCAACTGAAGTAGAAGAAGAGAAAATATTCTCATTGTTTGTGGTTTGCTTTGAGCATTTTCTGGCAGATCAGCATTAGATTCCGATGCACTTCTGCAGCTGTACTCCATCCCTTGCACCTTCACATTGACGATGAAACACAGAAATTGCGTCGGGATTTAATACAAAAGGCACAATGCCGTTTTAAGTACAAGAAGAGTAAATCTTCTCATTGTGCATGGTTTGTTTTGAGAGTTTCCTGGGAGATCAGTATTAGATTCCGATGCACTACTGCAGCTTTACTCTATCCCTTGGACCTTCACATTGACGATGAAATACAGATATTGCGTCGGTATTTAATACAAAATTCACAATGATAACTTAAGTACAAGAAGAGTAAATCCTCCCCTTGTCAGTGGTTTGCATTGGGCGTTTCCTGGGAGATCAGTATTAGATTCCGATGCACTACTGCAGCTTTACTCTATCCCTTGGACCTTCACATTGACGATGAAACACAGAAATGGCGTCGGGATTTAATACAAAAAGCACAACGCCGACTTAAGTACAAGAAGAGTAAATCTTTCCTTTGTTTGTGGTTTTCCTTTGAGCGTTTCATGGGAGATAAGTATTAATTTCCGATTCACTACTGTAGCTTTACTCTATCCCTTGGACATTCACATTGACGATGAAATACAGATATTGCGTCGGTATTTAATACAAAATTCACAATGATAACTTAAGTACAAGAAGAGTAAATCCTCCCCTTGTCAGTGGTTTGCATTGGGCGTTTCCTGGGAGATCAGTATTAGATTCCGATGCACTACTGCAGCTTTACTCTATCCCTTGGACCTTCACATTGACGATGAAACACAGAAATGGCGTCGGGATTTAATACAAAATGCGCAATGCAGACTTAAGTACAAGAAGAGTAAATCTTCCCATTGTTTGTGGTTTGCTTTGAGCGTTTCCTGGGAGCTCAGTATTAGATTCCGATGCACTACTGCAGCTCTACTCTATCTCTTGCACCTTCACATTGACGAAGAAACACAGAAAGTGCGTCGGGATTTAATACAAAAGGCCCAATGACGACTTAAGTACAAGGAAGGTAAATCCTCACATTGTCTGTGGTTGCATTGAGCGTTTCCTGGGAGTTCAGTATTAGATTCCGATGCACAATTGCTGCTTTACTCTATCCCTTGGACCTTCACATTAACGAAGAAACACAGAAATTCCGTCGGGATTTAATACAAAAGGCTCAATGCCGCGTTATGTACAAGAAGAGTAAAACTTCTCATCGTTTGTGGTTTCCTTTGAGCGTTTTCTGGGAGATCACTATTAGATTCCGAAGCACTGTTGCAGCTTTACACTATCACTCGGACCTTCACATTGTCGATGAAACACTGAAATGGCGTCGGTATTTAAAACAAAACGCTCAATGCCGACTTCAGTACAAGAACAGTAAATCTTCTCATTGTTTCTGGTTTGCTTTGAGCGTTTTCTGGGAGATCAATATTAGATTCCGGTGCACTACTGCTGCTTTACTCTATCCCTAGGACCTTCACATTGACGAAGAAACACAGAAATTGCGTCGGGCTTTAAAGCAAAAGGCACATTGCCGACCTTAGTATAACTAGAGTAAATCTTTTCATTGTTTGTGGTTTGTTTGAGCGTTTTCTGGGAGTTCAGTATTAGATCCCGATGCACTACTTCAGCTTTACTCTATCCCTTGGATCTTCAAATTGACGAAGAAACACAGAAAATGCGTAGGGGTTTAAAGCAAAAGGCAAATGCCGACTTAAGTACAGGAAGAGTAAATCTTTTTATTGTTTTTGGTTTGCTTAGAGCGTTTCCTGTGAGATCAGTATTAGATTCCGATGCACTACTGCAGCTTTACTCTATCCCTTTTACCTTCACACTGACGATGAAACACAGAAATTGCGACGGGAATTAATGCAAAAGGCACATGCCAACTTAAGTAGAGGAAGAGTAAATCTTCTAAATGTTTGTGGTTTGCTTTGAGCCTTTCCTGGGCGATCAGTATTGGATTTAGATGCACTTCTGCAGCTTTACTCTATCCCCTGGACCTTCACATTCAAGATGAAACACAGAAATTGCGTAAGGGGTTTAAACCAAAAGGCAAATTCCGGTTTAAGTACAAGAAGTGTAAATGTTCTTGGTGTTTTTGGTATGCTTTGAGCGTTTCCTGTGAGATCAGTATTAGATTCCGATGCACTACTGCAGCTTTACTCTATCCCTTGGACCTTCACATTGACGATGACACACAGATATTGCGTCAGGATTTACTACAAAAGGCACAATGAAGACTTAAGTACAAGAAGAGTAAATCTTCTCATTGCTTGTGGTTTGCTTTGAGCGATTCCTGGGATATCAGTATTACATTCCGATGCCCTGCTGCAGCTTTACTCTATCCCTTGGACCTTCACATTGACGATGAAACACAGAAATTGCGTCAGGATTTACTACAAAAGGCACAATGAAGACTTAAGTTCAAGAAGAGTAAATCTTCTCATTGTTTCTGGTTTGCTTTGAGCGTTTCCTGGGGGATCAGTATTAGATTCCGATGCACTACTGCAGCTTTAATCTATCCCTTGGACCTTCACATTGACGATGAAACACAGAAATTGCGACGCGATTTAATACAAAAGGCACAAGGCCGACATAAGTACAAGAAGATTAAATCTTCTCATTGTTTGTGGTTTGCTTCGGAATCTAATACCGATGTCACAGGAAACGCTCAAAGCAAACCAAAAAATAAGAAGATTTCCTCTTTTTGAACTTGATTCGGCTTTGTGCCTTTTGTATTAAATCCCGACGCAATTTCTGTGCTTCATCTTCAATGTGAAGGTGCACGGGATAGAGTAAAGCTGCAGTAGTGCATCGGAATCTAATACTGATATCCCAGGAGATCAGTATTAGATTCCATTTACTACTGCAGCTTTGCTCTATTCCTTGGACCTTCACATTGACTATGAGAGGCAGAAATTGCGTCGGGATTTAATACAAAATGCCCAATGCTGACATTAGTACAAGAAGAGCAAATCTTCTCATTGTTTGTGGTTTGCTTTGAGCGTTTCATAAGAGATGAGTATTACATTACGTTGCGCTGCTGCAGCTTTACACTATCCCTTGGTCGTTCACACTGTCGATGAAACACAGAAATTGCGTCGGGAAATAATACAAAGTGCACAATGCCGACATATGTACAAGAAGAGAAAATCTTCTCATTGCTTATGGCTTGCTTTGAGCTTTTCCTGGAAGATCAGTATTAGATTCCGATGAACTACTGCAGCTTTACTCTATCCCTCACACCTTCACATTGACGATGAAACACAGAAATGGCGTCAGGATTTAATACAAAAGGCACAATGCCGACTTAAGTACAAGAAGAGCAAATCTTCTCATTGTTTGTGGTTTCCTTTGAGCGATTCCTGGGATATCAGTATTAGATTCCGATGCACTACTGCAGCTTTACTTTATCCGTTGGAGCTTCACATTTACGATGACACACAGAACTTGGGTCGGGATTTAATTCAAAATGCAAATGCCGACTTAAGTACAAGATGAGTAAATCTTCTCATTGTCCTTTGTTTGCTTTGAGAGTATCCAGGGAGCTCAGTATTAGATTCCGATGAAGTACTGCAGATTTGCTCTATCCCTTGGACCTTCACATTGACGATGAAACACAGAAATTGCGTCGGGATTTGATACAATAGCTCAATGCCAACTGAAGTAGAAGAAGAGAAAATATTCTCATTGTTTGTGGTTTGCTTTGAGCATTTTCTGGCAGATCAGCATTAGATTCCGATGCACTTCTGCAGCTGTACTCCATCCCTTGCACCTTCACATTGACGATGAAACACAGAAATTGCGTCGGGATTTAATACAAAAGGCACAATGCCGTTTTAAGTACAAGAAGAGTAAATCTTCTCATTGTGCATGGTTTGTTTTGAGAGTTTCCTGGGAGATCAGTATTAGATTCCGATGCACTACTGCAGCTTTACTCTATCCCTTGGACCTTCACATTGACGATGAAATACAGATATTGCGTCGGTATTTAATACAAAATTCACAATGATAACTTAAGTACAAGAAGAGTAAATCCTCCCCTTGTCAGTGGTTTGCATTGGGCGTTTCCTGGGAGATCAGTATTAGATTCCGATGCACTACTGCAGCTTTACTCTATCCCTTGGACCTTCACATTGACGATGAAACACAGAAATGGCGTCGGGATTTAATACAAAAAGCACAACGCCGACTTAAGTACAAGAAGAGTAAATCTTTCCTTTGTTTGTGGTTTTCCTTTGAGCGTTTCATGGGAGATAAGTATTAATTTCCGATTCACTACTGTAGCTTTACTCTATCCCTTGGACATTCACATTGACGATGAAATACAGATATTGCGTCGGTATTTAATACAAAATTCACAATGATAACTTAAGTACAAGAAGAGTAAATCCTCCCCTTGTCAGTGGTTTGCATTGGGCGTTTCCTGGGAGATCAGTATTAGATTCCGATGCACTACTGCAGCTTTACTCTATCCCTTGGACCTTCACATTGACGATGAAACACAGAAATGGCGTCGGGATTTAATACAAAATGCGCAATGCAGACTTAAGTACAAGAAGAGTAAATCTTCCCATTGTTTGTGGTTTGCTTTGAGCGTTTCCTGGGAGCTCAGTATTAGATTCCGATGCACTACTGCAGCTCTACTCTATCTCTTGCACCTTCACATTGACGAAGAAACACAGAAAGTGCGTCGGGATTTAATACAAAAGGCCCAATGACGACTTAAGTACAAGGAAGGTAAATCCTCACATTGTCTGTGGTTGCATTGAGCGTTTCCTGGGAGTTCAGTATTAGATTCCGATGCACAATTGCTGCTTTACTCTATCCCTTGGACCTTCACATTAACGAAGAAACACAGAAATTCCGTCGGGATTTAATACAAAAGGCTCAATGCCGCGTTATGTACAAGAAGAGTAAAACTTCTCATCGTTTGTGGTTTCCTTTGAGCGTTTTCTGGGAGATCACTATTAGATTCCGAAGCACTGTTGCAGCTTTACACTATCACTCGGACCTTCACATTGTCGATGAAACACTGAAATGGCGTCGGTATTTAAAACAAAACGCTCAATGCCGACTTCAGTACAAGAACAGTAAATCTTCTCATTGTTTCTGGTTTGCTTTGAGCGTTTTCTGGGAGATCAATATTAGATTCCGGTGCACTACTGCTGCTTTACTCTATCCCTAGGACCTTCACATTGACGAAGAAACACAGAAATTGCGTCGGGCTTTAAAGCAAAAGGCACATTGCCGACCTTAGTATAACTAGAGTAAATCTTTTCATTGTTTGTGGTTTGTTTGAGCGTTTTCTGGGAGTTCAGTATTAGATCCCGATGCACTACTTCAGCTTTACTCTATCCCTTGGATCTTCAAATTGACGAAGAAACACAGAAAATGCGTAGGGGTTTAAAGCAAAAGGCAAATGCCGACTTAAGTACAGGAAGAGTAAATCTTTTTATTGTTTTTGGTTTGCTTAGAGCGTTTCCTGTGAGATCAGTATTAGATTCCGATGCACTACTGCAGCTTTACTCTATCCCTTTTACCTTCACACTGACGATGAAACACAGAAATTGCGACGGGAATTAATGCAAAAGGCACATGCCAACTTAAGTAGAGGAAGAGTAAATCTTCTAAATGTTTGTGGTTTGCTTTGAGCCTTTCCTGGGCGATCAGTATTGGATTTAGATGCACTTCTGCAGCTTTACTCTATCCCCTGGACCTTCACATTGAAGATGAAACACAGAAATTGCGTAAGGGGTTTAAACCAAAAGGCAAATTCCGGTTTAAGTACAAGAAGTGTAAATGTTCTTGGTGTTTTTGGTATGCTTTGAGCGTTTCCTGTGAGATCAGTATTAGATTCCGATGCACTACCGCAGCTTTACTCTATCCCTTGGACCTTCACATTGACGATGACACACATATATTGCGTCAGGATTTACTACAAAAGGCACAATGAAGACTTAAGTACAAGAAGAGTAAATCTTCTCATTGCTTGTGGTTTGCTTTGAGCGATTCCTGGGATATCAGTATTACATTCCGATGCCCTGCTGCAGCTTTACTCTATCCCTTGGACCTTCACATTGACGATGAAACACAGAAATTGCGTCAGGATTTACTACAAAAGGCACAATGAAGACTTAAGTTCAAGAAGAGTAAATCTTCTCATTGTTTCTGGTTTGCTTTGAGCGTTTCCTGGGGGATCAGTATTAGATTCCGATGCACTACTGCAGCTTTAATCTATCCCTTGGACCTTCACATTGACGATGAAACACAGAAATTGCGACGCGATTTAATACAAAAGGCACAAGGCCGACATAAGTACAAGAAGATTAAATCTTCTCATTGTTTGTGGTTTGCTTCGGAATCTAATACCGATGTCACAGGAAACGCTCAAAGCAAACCAAAAAATAAGAAGATTTCCTCTTTTTGAACTTGATTCGGCTTTGTGCCTTTTGTATTAAATCCCGACGCAATTTCTGTGCTTCATCTTCAATGTGAAGGTGCACGGGATAGAGTAAAGCTGCAGTAGTGCATCGGAATCTAATACTGATATCCCAGGAGATCAGTATTAGATTCCATTTACTACTGCAGCTTTGCTCTATTCCTTGGACCTTCACATTGACTATGAGAGGCAGAAATTGCGTCGGGATTTAATACAAAATGCCCAATGCTGACATTAGTACAAGAAGAGCAAATCTTCTCATTGTTTGTGGTTTGCTTTGAGCGTTTCATAAGAGATGAGTATTACATTACGTTGCGCTGCTGCAGCTTTACACTATCCCTTGGTCGTTCACACTGTCGATGAAACACAGAAATTGCGTCGGGAAATAATACAAAGTGCACAATGCCGACATATGTACAAGAAGAGAAAATCTTCTCATTGCTTATGGCTTGCTTTGAGCTTTTCCTGGAAGATCAGTATTAGATTCCGATGAACTACTGCAGCTTTACTCCATCCCTCACACCTTCACATTGACGATGAAACACAGAAATGGCGTCAGGATTTAATACAAAAGGCACAATGCCGACTTAAGTACAAGAAGAGCAAATCTTCTCATTGTTTGTGGTTTCCTTTGAGCGATTCCTGGGATATCAGTATTAGATTCCGATGCACTACTGCAGCTTTACTCTATCCCGTGCACCTTCACATTGAAGATGAAGCACAGAAATTGCGTCGGGATTTAATACAAAAGGCACATAGCCGACTCAAGTTCAAAAAGAGGAAATCTTCTTATTTTTTGGTTTGCTTTGAGCGTTTCCTGTGACATCGGTATTAGATTCCGATGCACTACTGCAGCTTTACTCTATCCCTTGGGCCTTCAAATTCACGATGAAACACAGAAATTGCGTCGGGATTTAATACAAAAGGCACAATGCCGAGTTCAGTACAGGAAGAGTAAATCATCTCGTTGTTTGTGGTTTGCTTTGAGCGTTTCCTGGGAAATCAGTATTAGATTCCGACGCACCACTGCAGCATTACTCTATACCTTGGACCTTCACATTGACGATGAACACAGAAATTGCGTCGGTATTTGATACGAAAGGCGCAATGCCGACTTCAGTACAGGAAGAGTAAATCTTCACATTGTTTGCGGTATTACTTTGAACGTTTCCTGGGAGATGAGTATTAGATTCCGATCCACTACTGCAGCTTTACTCTATCCCTTGGATCTTCACATTGACGATGAAACACAGAAATTGCGTCGGGATTTAATACAAAAGGCACAATGCCGACTTAAGTACAAGAAGGGCAAATCTTCGCATTATTTTTGGTCATCTTTGAGCGTTTCCTGGGTGATGAGTATTAGATTCCGATGCACTAGTGCAGCTTTACTCTATTCCTAGGACCTTCACATTGTCGATGAAACACAGAAATTGCGTCGGGATTTGATACAATAGCTCAATGCCAACTGAAGTACAAGAAGAGAAAATATTCTCATTGTTTGTGGTTTGCTTTGAGCATTTTCTGGCAGATCAGCATTAGATTCCGATGCACTTCTGCAGCTGTACTCCATCCCTTGCACCTTCACATTGACGATGAAACTCAGAAATTGCGTCGGGATTTAATACAAAAGGCACAATGCCGTTTTAAGTACAAGAAGAGTAAATCTTCTCATTGTGCATGGTTTGTTTTGAGAGTTTCCTGGGAGATCAGTATTAGATTCCGATGCACTACTGCAGCTTTACTCCATCCCTTGCACCTTCACATTGACGATGAAACACAGAAATTCCGTAGGGGTTTAATGCAAAAGGCAAAATGCCGACTTAAGTACAAGAAGAGTAAATCTTCTCATTGTTTTAGGTTTGATTTGAGCGTTTCCTGTGAGGTGAGTATTAGATTCCGATGCACTACTGCAGCTTTACTGTATCCCCTGGACCTTCACATTGACGATGAAACACAGATATTGCGTCGGGATTTACTACAAAATTCACAATGCCGACTTAAGTACAAGAAGAGTAAATCTTTTTATTGTTTTTGGGTTGTTTGAGCGTTTCCTGTGACATCTGTATTAGATTCCAATTCACTACTGCAGCTTTACTCTATCCCTTGGACCTTCACATTGACGATGAAATACAGATATTGCGTCGGTGTTTAATACAAAATTCACAATGATACCTTAAGTACAAGAAGAGTAAATCCTCTCCTTGTCAGTGGTTTGCATTGGGCGTTTCCTGGGAGATCAGTATTAGATTCCGATGCACTACTGCAGATTTACTCTATCCCTTGGACCTTCACATTGACGATGAAGCACAGAAATGGCGTCGGGATTTAATACAAAATGCGCAATGCAGACTTAAGTACAAGAAGAGTAAATCTTCCCATTGTTTGTGGTTTGCTTTGAGCGTTTCCTGGGAGCTCAGTATTAGATTCCGATGCACTACTGCAGCTTTACTCTATCTCTTGCACCTTCACACTGACGACGAAAAACAGAAATAGCGTCGGGATTTAATACAAAAACCACAACGCCGACTTAAGTACAAGAAGAGTAAATCTTTCCTTTGTTTGTGGTTTTCCTTTGAGCGTTTCATGGGAGTTAAGTATTAATTTCCGATTCACTACTGTAGCTTTACTCTATCCCTTGGACATTCAAATTGACGATGAAACACAATGAATGTGACGGGATGTAATGCAAAATGTAGAATGCCAACTTAAGTACAAGAAGAGCAAAACTCCTCATTGTTTGTGGTTTGCTTTGAGCGTTTTCTGGGAGATCAGTTTTAGTTTCCGATGCACTACTGTAGCTTTACTGTATCCCCTGGACCTTCACATTGACGATGAAACATAGAAATTGCGTAGGGGTTTGATACAAAGGCAAAATGCCGACATAAGTACAAGAAGTGTAAATCTTCTTATTGTTTTTGGTTTGCTTTGAACGTTTCTTGTAAGATCAGTATTAGATTCCGATGCACAACTGCAGCTATACTCTATACTTAGTACCTTCACATTGAGGATGTAACACAAATGTTGCGTCAGGATTTACTACAAAAAAGCACAATGCCGACTTAAGTACAAGAAGAGTAATTCTTCTCATTGTTTCTGGTATGTTTTGAGTGTTTCGTGGGAGATCAGTATTAGATTCCGATTCACTACAGCAGCTTTACTCTATCTCTTGGACCTTCACATTGACGAAGAAACACAGAAAGTGCGTCGGGATTTAATACAAAAGGCACAATGACGACTTACGTACAAGGAAGGTAAATCCTCACATTGTCTGTGGTTGCATTGAGCGTTTCCTGGGAGTTCAGTATTAGATTCCGATGCACAATTGCTGCTTTACTCTATCCCTTGGACCTTCACATTAACGAAGAAACACAGAAATTCCGTCGGGATTTAATACAAAAGGCTCAATGCCGCGTTATGTACAAGAAGAGTAAAATTTCTCATCGCTTGTGGTTTCCTTTGAGCGTTTTCTGGGAGATCACTATTAGATTCCGAAGCACTATTGCAGCTTTACACAATCACTCGGACCTTCACATTGTCGATGAAACACTGAAATGGCGTCGGGATTTAAAACAAAACGCTCAATGCCGACTTCAGTACAAGAACAGTAAATCTTCTCATTGTTTCTGGTTTGCTTTGAGCGTTTCCTGGGAGATCAATATTAGATTCCGGTGCACTACTGCTGCTTTACTCTATCCCTAGGACCTTCACATTGACGAAGAAACACAGAAATTGCGTCGGGCTTTAAAACAAAAGGCACATTGCCAACCTTAGTATAACTAGAGTAAATCTTTTCATTGTTTGTGGTTTGTTTGAGCGTTTTCTGGGAGTTCAGTATTAGATCCCGATGCACTACTGCAGCTTTACTCTATCCCTTGGATCTTCAAATTGACGAAGAAACACAGAAAATGCGTAGGGGTTTAAAGCAAAAGGCAAATGCCTACTTAAGTACAGGAAGAGTAAATCTTTTTATTTATTTTGGTATGCTTAGAGCGTTTCCTGTGAGATCAGTATTAGATTCCGATGCACTACTGCAGCTTTACTCTATCCCTTTTACCTTCACATTGACGATGAAACACAGAAATTGCGACGGGAATTAATGCAAAAGGCACATGCCAACTTAAGTAGAGGAAGAGTAAATCTTCTAAATGTTTGTGGTTTGCTTTGAGCGTTTCCTGGGCTACCAGAATTAGATCCAAATGAACATCTGCAGCTTTACTCTATCCCCTGGACCTTCACATTGAAGATGAAACACAGAAATTGCGTAGGGGTTTAAACCAAAAGGCAAATTCCGGTATAAGTACAAGAAGAGTAAATGTTCTTAGAGTTTTTGGTATGCTTTGAGCGTTTCCTGTGAGATCAGTATTAGATTCCGATGCACTACTGCAGCTTTACTCTATCCCTTGCACCTTCACATTGACGATGAACACAGAAATTGCGTCGGTATTTGATACGAAAGGCGCAATGCCGACTTCAGTACTGGAAGAGTAAATCTTCACATTGTTTGCGGTATTACTTTGAGCGTTTCCTGGGAGATGAGTATTAGATTCCGATCCACTACTGCAGCTTTACTCTATCCCTTGGATCTTCACATTGACGATGAAACACAGTAATTGCGTCGGGATTTAATACAAAAGGCACAATGCCGACTTAAGTACAAGAAGGGCAAATCTTCGCATTGTTTTTGGTCATCTTTGAGCGTTTCCTGGGTGATGAGTATTAGATTCCGATGCACTAGTGCAGCTTTACTCTATTCCTAGGACCTTCACGCTGACGATGAAACAAAGAAATTGCGTCGCGATTTTATACAAAAGACACAATGCCGACTTAAGTACAAGAAGAGTAAATCTTCTCATTGTTTGTGGTTTGCCTTAAGCATTTAATGGGAGATCAGTATTAGATTCCGATGCACTACTGCAGCTTTACTTTTTCTGTAGGACCTTCACATTTACGATGCCACACAGAAATTGCGTCGGGAATTATTACAAAATGCAAATGCTGACTTAAGTACAAGAAGAGTAAATCTTCACATTGTTTTTGGTCAACTTTGGGCGCTTCCTGGTTGATCAGTGTTAGATTCCGATGCACTACTGCAGCCATACTCTATCCCTTGGAGCTTCACACTGACGATGAAACACAGAAATTGCGTCGGGATTTAATACAAAAGGCACAATGCCGACTTAAGTACAAGAAGAGTAAATCTTCTCATTGTTTGTGGTTTGCCTTAAGCATTTAATGGGAGATCAGTATTAGATTCCGATGCACTACTGCAGCTTTACTTTATCCGTTGGACCTTCACATTTACGATGACACACAGAACTTGGGTCGGGATTTAATGCAAAATGCAAATGCCGACTTAAGTACAAGATGAGTAAATCTTCTCATTGTCCTTTGTTTGCTTTGAGAGTATCCAGGGAGCTCAGTATTAAATTCCGATGAAGTACTGCAGATTTGCTCTATCCCTTGGACCTTCACATTGACGATGAAACACAGAAATTCCGTAGGGGTTTAATGCAAAAGGCACAATGCCGACTTAAGTACAAGAAGAGTAAATCTCCTCATTGTTTTAGGTTTGCTTTGAGCGTTTCCTGTGAGGTGAGTATTAGATTCCGATGCACTACTGCAGCTTTACTCTATCCCTTGGACCTTCACATTGACGATGAAATACAGATATTGCGTCGGTATTTAATACAAAATTCACAATGATAACTTAAGTACAAGAAGAGTAAATCCTCCCCTTGTCAGTGGTTTGCATTGGGCGTTTCCTGGGAGATCAGTATTAGATTCCGATGCACTACTGCAGCTTTACTCTATCCCTTGGACCTTCACATTGACGATGAAACACAGAAATGGCGTCGGGATTTAACACAAAATGCGCAATGCAGACTTAAGTACAAGAAGAGTAAATCTTCCCATTGTTTGTGGTTACTTTGAGCGTTTCCTGGGAGCTCAGTATTAGATTCCGATGCACTACTGCAGCTCTACTCTATCTCTTGCACCTTCACATTGACGAAGAAACACAGAAAGTGCGTCGGGATTTAATACAAAAGGCCCAATGACGACTTAAGTACAAGGAAGGTAAATCCTCACATTGTCTGTGGTTGCATTGAGCGTTTCCTGGGAGTTCAGTATTAGATTCCGATGCACAATTGCTGCTTTAATCTATCCCTTGGACCTTCACATTAACGAAGAAACACAGAAATTCCGTCGGGATTTAATACAAAAGGCTCAATGCCGCGTTATGTACAAGAAGAGTAAAACTTCTCTTCGTTTGTGGTTTCCTTTGAGCGTTTTCTGGGAGATCACTATTAGATTCCGAAGCACTATTGCAGCTTTACACTATCACTCGGACCTTCTCATTGTCGATGAAACACTGAAATGGCGTCGGTATTTAAAACAAAACGCTCAATGCCGACTTCAGTACAAGAAAAGTAAATCTTCTCATTGTTTCTGGTTTGCTTTGAGCGTTTTCTGGGAGATCAATATTAGATTCCGGTGCACTACTGCTGCTTTACTCTATCCCTAGGACCTTCACATTGACGAAGAAACACAGAAATTGCGTCGGGCTTTAAAGCAAAAGGCACATTGTCGACCTTAGTATAACTAGAGTAAATCTTTTCATTGTTTGTGGTTTGTTTGAGCGTTTTCTGGGAGTTCAGTATTAGATCCCGATGCACTACTTCAGCTTTACTCTATCCCTTGGATCTTCAAATTGACGAAGAAACACAGAAAATGCGTAGGGGTTTAAAGCAAAAGGCAAATGCCGACTTAAGTACAGGAAGAGTAAATCTTTTTATTGTTTTTGGTTTGCTTAGAGCGTTTCCTGTGAGATCAGTATTAGATTCCGATGCACTACTGCAGCTTTACTCTATCCCTTTTACCTTCACATTGACGATGAAACACAGAAATTGCGACGGGAATTAATGCAAAAGGCACATGCCAACTTAAGTAGAGGAAGAGTAAATCTTCTAAATGTTTGTGGTTTGCTTTGAGCCTTTCCTGGGCGATCAGTATTGGATTTAGATGCACTTCTGCAGCTTTACTCTATCCCCTGGACCTTCACATTGAAGATGAAACACAGAAATTGCGTACGGGGTTAAAACCAAAAGGCAAATTCCGGTTTAAGTACAAGAAGAGTAAATGTTCTTAGTTTTTTTGGTATGCTTTGAGCGTTTCCTGTGAGATCAGTATTAGATTCCGATGCACTACTGCAGCTTTACTCTATCCCTTGGACCTTCACATTGACGATGACACACAGATATTGCGTCAGGATTTACTACAAAAGGCACAATGAAGACTTAAGTACAAGAAGAGTAAATCTTCTCATTGCTTGTGGTTTGCTTTGAGCGATTCCTGGGATATCAGTATTACATTCCGATGCCCTGCTGCAGCTTTACTCTATCCCTTGGACCTTCACATTGACGATGAAACACAGAAATTGCGTCAGGATTTACTACAAAAGGCACAATGAAGACTTAAGTTCAAGAAGAGTAAATCTTCTCATTGTTTCTGGTTTGCTTTGAGCGTTTCCTGGGGGATCAGTATTAGATTCCGATGCACTACTGCTGCTTTAATCTATCCCTTGGACCTTCACATTGACGATGAAACACAGAAATGGCGACGCGATTTAATACAAAAGGCACAAGGCCGACATAAGTACAAGAAGATTAAATCTTCTCATTGTTTGTGGTTTGCTTCGGAATCTAATACCGATGTCACAGGAAACGCTCAAAGCAAACCAAAAAATAAGAAGATTTCCTCTTTTTGAACTTGAGTCGGCTTTGTGCCTTTTGTATTAAATCCCGACGCAATTTCTGTGCTTCATCTTCAATGTGAAGGTGCACGGGATGGAGTAAAGCTGCAGTAGTGCATCGGAATCTAATACTGATATCCCAGGAGATCAGTATTAGATTCCATTTACTACTGCAGCTTTACTCTATTCCTTGGACCTTCACATTGACTATGAGAGGCAGAAATTGCGTCGGGATTTAATACAAAATGCCCAATGCTGACATTAGTACAAGAAGAGCAAATCTTCTCATTGTTTGTGGTTTGCTTTGAGCGTTTCATAAGAGATGAGTATTACATTACGTTGCGCTGCTGCAGCTTTACACTATCCCTTGGTCGTTCACACTGTCGATGAAACACAGAAATTGCGTCGGGAATTAATACAAAGTCCACAATGCCGACATATGTACAAGAAGAGAAAATCTTCTCATTGCTTATGGCTCGCTTTGAGCTTTTCCTGGAAGATCAGTATTAGATTCCGATGAACTACTGCAGCTTTACTCTATCACTCACACCTTCACATTGACGATGAAACACAGAAATGGCGTCAGGATTTAATACAAAAGGCACAATGCCGACTTGAGTACTAGAAGAGTAAATCTTCTTATTGTTTCTGGTTTGCTTTGAGCGATTCCTGGGAGATCAGTATTAGATCCCGATGCACTACTGCAGCTTTACTCTGTCCCTTGCACCTTCACATTGACGATGAAACACAGAAAATGCGTCGGTATTTGATACAAAATACACAATGCCGACTTAAGTACAAGAAGAGCAAATCTTCTCATAGTTTGTGGTTTCCTTTGAGCGATTCCTGGGATATCAGTATTAGATTCCGATGCACTACTGCAGCTTTACTCTATCCCGTGCACCTTCACATTGAAGATGAAGCACAGAAATTGCGTCGGGATTTAATACAAAGGGCACAAAGCCGACTCAAGTTCAAAAAGAGGAAATCTTCTTATTTTTTGGTTTGCTTTGAGCGTTTCCTGTGACATCGGTATTAGATTCCGATGCACTACTGCAGCTTTACTGTATCCCTTGGGCCTTCACATTGATGATGAACACAGAAATTGCGTCGGTATTTGATACGAAAGGCGCAATGCCGACTTCAGTACAGGAAGAGTAAATCTTCACATTGTTTGCGGTATTACTTTGAACGTTTCCTGGGAGATGAGTATTAGATTCCGATCCACTACTGCAGCTTTACTCTATCCCTTGGATCTTCACATTGACGATGAAACACAGAAATTGCGTCAGGATTTAATACAAAAGGCACAATGCCGACTTAAGTACAAGAAGGGCAAATCTTCGCATTATTTTTGGTCATCTTTGAGCGTTTCCTGGGTGATGAGTATTAGATTCCGATGCACTAGTGCAGCTTTACTCTATTCCTAGGACCTTCACATTGTCGATGAAACACAG
Source organism: Schistocerca piceifrons (assembly GCF_021461385.2). Taxonomy (NCBI): domain Eukaryota; kingdom Metazoa; phylum Arthropoda; class Insecta; order Orthoptera; family Acrididae; genus Schistocerca; species Schistocerca piceifrons. The sequence continues at coordinate 1,122,124,474 of NC_060139.1, read as the reverse complement.
AAATTGCGTCGGGATTTGATACAATAGCTCAATGCCAACTGAAGTACAAGAAGAGAAAATATTCTCATTGTTTGTGGTTTGCTTTGAGCATTTTCTGGCAGATCAGCATTAGATTCCGATGCTCTTCTGCAGCTGTACTCCATCCCTTGCACCTTCACATTGACGATGAAACTCAGAAATTGCGTCGGGATTTAATACAAAAGGCACAATGCCGTTTTAAGTACAAGAAGAGTAAATCTTCTCATTGTGCATGGTTTGTTTTGAGAGTTTCCTGGGAGATCAGTATTAGATTCCGATGCACTACTGCAGCTTTACTCCATCCCTTGCACCTTCACATTGACGATGAAACACAGAAATTCCGTAGGGGTTTAATGCAAAAGGCAAAATGCCGACTTAAGTACAAGAAGAGTAAATCTTCTCATTGTTTTAGGTTTGATTTGAGCGTTTCCTGTGAGGTGAGTATTAGATTCCGATGCACTACTGCAGCTTTACTGTATCCCCTGGATCTTCACATTGACGATGAAACACAGATATTGCGTCGGGATTTACTACAAAATTCACAATGCCGACTTAAGTACAAGAAGAGTAAATCTTTTTATTGTTTTTGGGTTGCTTTGAGCGTTTCCTGTGACATCGGTATTAGATTCCAATTCACTACTGCAGCTTTACTCTATCCCTTGGACCTTCACATTGACGATGAAATACAGATATTGCGTCGGTATTTAATACAAAATTCACAATGATAACTTAAGTACAAGAAGAGTAAATCCTCTCCTTGTCAGTGGTTTGCATTGGGCGTTTCCTGGGAGATCAGTATTAGATTCCGATGCACTACTGCAGATTTACTCTATCCCTTGGACCTTCACATTGACGATGAAGCACAGAAATGGCGTCGGGATTTAATACAAAATGCGCAATGCAGACTTAAGTACAAGAAGAGTAAATCTTCCCATTGTTTGTGGTTTGCTTTGAGCGTTTCCTGGGAGCTCAGTATTAGATTCCGATGCACTACTGCAGCTTTACTCTATCTCTTGCACCTTCACACTGACGACGAAAAACAGAAATAGCGTCGGGACTTAATACAAAAACCACAACGCCGACTTAAGTACAAGAAGAGTAAATCTTTCCTTTGTTTGTGGTTTTCCTTTGAGCGTTTCATGGGAGTTAAGTATTAATTTCCGATTCACTACTGTAGCTTTACTCTATCCCTTGGACATTCAAATTGACGATGAAACACAATGAATGTGACGGGATGTAATGCAAAATGTAGAATGCCAACTTAAGTACAAGAAGAGGAAAACTCCTCATTGTTTGTGGTTTGCTTTGAGCGTTTTCTGGGAGATCAGTTTTAGTTTCCGATGCACTACTGCAGCTTTACTGTATCCCCTGGACCTTCACATTGACGATGAAACATAGAAATTGCGTAGGGGTTTAATACAAAAGGCAAAATGCCGACATAAGTACAAGAAGTGTAAATCTTCTTATTGTTTTTGGTTTGCTTTGAACGTTTGTTGTAAGATCAGTATTAGATTCCGATGCACAACTGCAGCTATACTCTATACTTAGTACCTTCACATTGAGGATGTAACACAAATATTGCGTCAGGATTTACTACAAAAAAGCACAATGCCGACTTAAGTACAAGAAGAGTAATTCTTCTCATTGTTTCTGGTATGTTTCGAGTGTTTCGTGGGAGATCAGTATTAGATTCCGATTCACTACAGCAGCTTTACTCTATCTCTTGGACCTTCACATTGACGAAGAAACACAGAAAGTGCGTCGGGATTTAATACAAAAGGCACAATGACGACTTAAGTACAAGGAAGGTAAATCCTCACATTGTCTGTGGTTGCATTGAGCGTTTCCTGGGAGTTCAGTATTAGATTCCGATGCACAATTGCTGCTTTACTCTATCCCTTGGACCTTCACATTAACGAAGAAACACAGAAATTCCGTCGGGATTTAATACAAAAGGCTCAATGCCGCGTTATGTACAAGAAGAGTAAAACATCTCATCGTTTGTGGTTTCCTTTGAGCGTTTTCTGGGAGATCACTATTAGATTCCGAAGCACTATTGCAGCTTTACACTATCACTCGGACCTTCACATTGTCGATGAAACCCTGAAATGGCGACGGGATTTAAAACAAAACGCTCAATGCCGACTTCAGTACAAGAACAGTAAATCTTCTCATTGTTTCTCGTTTGCTTTGAGCGTTTCCTGGGAGATCAATATTAAATTCCGGTGCACTACTGCTGCTTTACTCTATCCCTAGGACCTTCACATTGACGATGAATCACAGAAATTGCTTCGGGATTTAACACAAAATGCACAATGCCGACTGAAGTACAAGAAGAGTGAATCTTTTCATTGTTTGTCGTTTTTGTTTGAGCATTTCGTGGGAGATCAGTATTAGATTCCGATGCATTTCTGCAGCTTTATTATATTCCTTGGACCTTCACATTGACGATGAAACACAGAAATTGCGTCGGGATTTAATACAAAATGTACAGTGCCAACGTAAGTACAAGAAGAGCATATCTTCTCATTGTTTGTGGTTTGCTTTGAGCTTTTCCTGGAAGATCAGTATTAGATTCCGATGCAGTACTGCAGCTTTACTCCATCCCTTGGTCCTTCAAATTGACGATGAAAAACAGAAATTACGTCGGGGTTTAATACAAAGTGCACAATGCCGACTTCAATACATTAAGTGTAAATCTTCTCATTGTTTGTGGTTTGAATTGAGCGTTTCCTGGGAGATCAGTATTAGTTTCCGATGCATTACTGCAGCTTTACTCTATCCCTTGGACCTTCACATTCGCAATGAAACACAGAAATTTCGTCGGGCTGTAATACAAAAGACAGAATACCGACTTAAGTACAAGAAGAGTATACTTCTCATTGTTTGTGGTTTCCTTTGGGCGTTTCCTGGGGGATCAGTATTAGATTCCGATGCACTACAGCATCTTTACTCTATCCCTTGGACCTTCACATTGACGATGAAACACAGAAATTGCGTCGGGATTTAATACAAAAAGCACAATGCTGACTTCAGAACATGACGAGTAAATCTTCCCATTGTTTGTGGTTGCCTCGAGCGTTTCCTGGGTGTTCAGTATTAGATTCCTATGCACAACTGCAGCTTTACTCAATACCGTTGACCTTCACATTGACAATGAAACACAGAAATTGCGTCGGGAATTAGCACAAAATGCACAATGCCTACTGAAGTAGAAGAAGAGTAAAACTTCTCATTGTTTCTGGTTTGCTTTGAGCGTTTGATGGGAGATCAGTATTCGATTCCGATGCACTACTGCTGCTTTACTCTACCCCTTGGACCTTCACATTGACGGTGAAACACAGAAATTGCGGCGGGATTTAGTACAAAATTCACAATGCCTACTGAAGTACAAGAAGAGTAAATCTTATCGTTGTTTGTGGTTTGCTTTGAGCGTTTCCTGGGAGATCAGTATTAGATTCAGATGCACTACTGCAGCTATATTCTATTCCTGGGAGTTTCATATTGATGATGAAACACTGAAATTGCGTCAAGATTAAATACAAAAGGCACAATGCCGAGTTAAGTAGAAGAAGAGTAGTTCTTCTCATTGTTTGCGGTTTGTTTTGAGCGTTTCCTAGGAGATCAGTATTACATTCTGATGCACTACTACAGCTTTACACTACCTCTTAGACATTCACTTTGTCGATGAAATACAGAAATTGCGTCGGGATTTAATACAAATGGCACAATGCCGACATAGGTACAAGAAGAGTAAATCTTCTCATTGTTTGTGGTTTGGTTTGAGCGTTTCCTGGGAGATCAGTATTAGATTCCGATGCTTTACTGCAGCTTTATTCTATCCCTAGGACCTTCACATTGACGATGAAACACAGAAATGGCGTCGGGATTTAATACAAAAGCAGAATTCCGACTTAAGTACAAGAAGAGTAAATCTTCTCATTGTTTGTGGTTGAATTGAGCGTCTCCTGGGACCAGTATTGAATTCCGATGCACAACTGCAGCTTTACCCAATATCTTGGACCTTCACATTGTCAATGAAACACAGATATAGCGTCGGGATTTACTACAAAAGGCAAAATGCCGACTTAAGTACAGGAAGAGAAAATCTTCTTATTGTTTTTGGTTTGCTTTGAGCGTTTCCTGTGACATCGGTATTAGATTCCGATTCACTACTGCAGCTTTACTGCATCCCTTGGATCTTCACATTGTCGATGAAACAAAGAAATGGTGTCGGGATTTAACACAAAATGCACAATACCTACTTAAGTCCAAGTAGAGTAGTTTTTCTCATTGTTTGTGGTTAGCTTTGAGCGTTTCCTGTGACATCGGTATTAGATTGCGATTCACTACTGCAGCTTTACTCTATCCCTTGGAACTTCGCATTGACGATGAAACACAGAAATTGTGCCGGGATTAAATACAAATGGCACAATGATGATTTAAGTACAAGAAGAGTAAATCTGCCCATTGTCAGTGGTTTGCTTTGAACGTTTCCTGGGAGATCAGTATTAGATTCCGATGCACTACTGCAGCCTTACTCTATCACTTGGTCCTTCACATTGACGACGAAAAAGAGAATTTGCGTCGGAATTTATTACAAAAGGCACAATACCGACTTAACTAGAAGATGAGTAAATCTTTTCGTTGTTTGTTTTTTGCTTTGAGCGTTTCCTGGGAGCTCAGTATTAGATCCGAAGCATCACTGCAGCTTTACTGTATCCCAAGGACCAACACATTGACGATGAAACACAGATATTGCGTCGGAATTTACTACAAAAGGCACAATGCCGACTTAAGAACAAGAAGAGTAAATCTTCCAATTGTACTTGGTTTGCTTTCAGCGTTTCCTGTGTCATCAGTATTAGATTCCGATTCACTACTGCAGCTTTACTGTATCCCTTGGACCTTCACATTGACGATGAAACACAGAAATGGCGTGGTGATTTAATACAAAAGGCACAATGCCAAATTATGTACAAGAAGTTTAAATCCTCTCATTGTGTCTGGTTAGCTTTGAGCGTTCGCTGGGAGTTCAGTATTGGATTCCGATGCTCTACTGCAGCTTTACTCTATCCCTTGGACCTTCACGTTGACGATGAAACACAGAAGTTGCGTCGGGATTTAATACAAAATGCACAATGCCGACTTAAGTACAAGAAGAGTAAATTTTCTCATTGTTTGTGGTTTGCTTTGAGCGTTTCCTGGGTGCTCAGTATTAGATTGAGAAGCACTACTACAGCTTTACGCTATCACTAGGACCTTCACATTGACAACGAAAAACAGAAATTGCGTCGGGATTTAATACAAAATGCACAATGCCGACTGAAGTACAAGAAGAGTGAATCATATCATTGTTTGTCGTTTTTGTTTGAGCGTTTCATGGGAGATCAGTATTAGATTCCGATGCACTACTGCAGCTATAGTCTATCCCTTGGCGTTTCATATTGATGATGATACACAGAAATTGCGTCGGGATTTAATACAAAACTCACAATGCCGAGTTAAGTACAAGAGGAGTAGATCTTCTCATTGTTTGTGGTATGATTTGAGCGTTTCCTAGGAGATCAGTTTTATATTCTGTTGCACTACTGCAACTTCACACTATTTCCTAGACTTCCACTTTGTCGATGAGACACAGAAATTGCGTCGGGATTTAATAGAAAAGGCACAATGCCGACTTAAGTACAAGAAGAGTAAATCTTCTCTTTGTTTGTGGTTTGCTTTGAGCGTTTCCTGGAAGATCAGTATTACATTCTGATGCACTACTGCAGCTTCACACTATCTCTTGGACTTTCACTTTGTCGATGAAACACAGAAATTGCGTCGGGATTTAATAAAAAAGGCACAATGCCGACTTAAGTACAAGGGGAGTAAATCTTCGCATTGTTTTTGGTCATGTTTGAGCGTTTCCTGGGTGACCAGTATTAGATTCCGATACACTACTGCAGCTTTACTCTATCCCTTGGACCTTCACATTGTCGATGAAACACAGATATTGCGTCGGGAATTACTACAAAAGGCACAATGCCGACTTAAGTGCAAGAAGAGTAGATCTTCTCAGAGTTAGTGGCTTGCTTACAGCGTTTCCTGGGAGATCAGTATTAGATTCCGATGCACTACTGCAGCTATACTTTATCCTTCGGGCTTCACATGGACGATGAAACACAGAATTTGCGTCGGGATTTAATACAAAAGGCACAATGCCGACTTAAGTACAATAAGATAAATTCTTCTCATTGTTTGTGGTATGATTTGAGCGTTTCCTGGGAGATCAGTATTATATTCCGATGCACTTCTGCAGCTTTACTGAATACCTTGGTCCTTCACATTGACGATGAAACACAGATATAGCGTCGGGATTTAATACAAAAGGCACAATGCCGACTTAAGTACAAGAAGATAAAGTCTTCTCATTGTTTGTGGTATGATTTGAGCATTTCCTGGGAGATCAGATTCCGACGCACATCTGCAGCATTACTCCATCCCATGGACCTTCACATTGACGATGAAACACAAAAATTGCGTCGGGATTTAACACAAAATGCACAATGCCTTCTAAAGTACAAGAAGAGTAAATCTTCTCGTTGTTTGTGGTTTGCTTTGAGCGTTTCCTAAAGGATCAGTATTAGATTCCGATGCTCTAATGCAGCCTTACTCTATCCCATGGACCTTCACATTGACGATGAAACACAGATATTGCGTTGGGATTTAATACAAAAGGCACAATGCCAACTTAAGTACAAGAAGAGTAATTCTTCTCATTGTTTGTGGTTTGATTTGACCGTTTCCTGGGAGATCAGTATTAGATTCCGATGCACTACTGCAGCTTTACTGTATTTCTTGGACCTTCACATTGACGATGAAACACAGAAATTGCGTTGGGATGTAATACAAAATTCTCAATGCCGACTTAAGTACAAGAAGAGTAAATCTTCTCATTGTTTGTGGTTTGCATTGAGCGTTTCCTGGGGAATCAGTATTTGATTCCAATGCACTACTGCAGCTTAACTCTATGCGTCGCACCTTCACATTGACGATGAAACACAGATATAGCGTTGGGATTTAATTCAAATTGTACAATGCCAACCAAAGTACAAGAAGAGCATATCATCTCATTGTTTGTGGTTTGCTTTGAGCGTTTCCTGGGATATCACTATTAGATTCCGATTCACCACTGCAGCTTTACTCTATCCCTTGGACGTTCCCATTGACGATGAAACACAGAAATTGCGTCGCGGTGAAATAGAAAAGGCTCAATGCCGACTTAAGTACACGAAGAGTAAATCTTCTCATTGTTTGTGGTTTGCATTGAGCGTTTCCTGGGGAATCAGTATTTGATTCCAATGCACTATTGCAGCTTAACTCTATGCGTCGCACCTTCACATTGACGATGAAACACAGATATTGCGTCGGGATTTAATACAAAGGGCACAAAGCCGACTTCAGTACAGCAAGTGTAAATCTTTTCATTGTTTGTGGTTTGAATTGAGCGTTTGATGGGAGAACAATATTAGATTCCGATGCACCACTGCTGCTTTACTCTATCCCTTGGACCTTCACATTGACGAAACACAGAAATTGCGTCGGGATTTAACACAAAATGCACAATGCCTACTCAAGTACAATAAGAGTAAATCTGCTCATTGGTTGTGGTTTGCTTAGAGCGTTTAATGTGACATCAGTATTCGATTCCGATTTACTACTGCAGCTTTACTCTATCCCTTGGAACTCCGCATTGACGATGAAACACAGAAATTGCGTCGGGATTAAATACAAAAGGCACAATTATGACTTAAGTACAAGAAGAGTAAATCAGCCCAATGTCAGTGGTTTGCTTTGAGCGTTTCCTGGGAGATCAGTATTAGATTCCGCTTGTGGTTTGCTTTGAGCGTTTCCTGGAGGATCAGTATTAGATTCCGATGCACTAGTGCAGCTTTACTCTATCCCTTGGACCCTCACATTGACATTGAAACACAGAAATTGCGTCGGGGTGTAATACATAAGACACAATGCCGACTTAAGTACAAGAGGAGTAAATCGTCGCATTGTTTTTGGTCATCTTTGAGCGTTTCCTGCGTGATCAGTATTAGATTCCGATGCACTACTGCAGCTTTACTCTATTCCTTGGACCTTCACATTGACGATGAAACACAGAAATTGCGTCGGGAATTAATACAAATTGTACAATGCCAACCAAAGTACAAGAGGAGTATATCTTCACATTGTTTGTGGTTTACTTTGAGCTTTTCCTAAAGGATCAGTATTAGATTCCGATGCACTATTGCAGCCTTACTCTATCCCATGGACCTTCACATTGAGATGAAACACAGATATTGCGTTGGGATTTAATACAAAAGGCACAATGCCGACTTAAGTACAAGAAGAGTAAATCAGCCCATTGTCAGTGGTTTACTTTGAGCGTTTCCTGGGAGATCAGTAATAGATTCCGGTGCACTACTGCAGCAATTCTCTAATCCTTGCACGATCACATTGACGATGAAGCACAGAAATTGCGTCGGGATTTAATACAAATTGTACAATGCCAACTTAAGTACAAGAAGAGCATATCATCTCATTGTTTGTGGCTTGCTTTGAGCGTTTTCTGAAAGATCAGTGTTAGATTCCGCTTGTGGTTTGCTTTGAACGTTTCCTGGAGGATCAGTATTAGATTCCGATGCACTACAGCAGCTTTACTCTATGTGTTGCACCTACACATGGACGATGAAACACAGATATTTTGCTGGGATTTAATACAAAAGGAACAAAGCCGACTTCAGTGCAGCAAGTGTAAATCTTTTAATTGTTTGTGGTTTGAATTGAGCGTTTCCAGGGAGGTCAGTATTAGATTCCGATGCACTACTGCAGCTTTACTCTATCCCTTGGACCTTCACATTGACATTGAAACACAGAAATTGCGTCGGGGTGTAATACATAAGACACAATGCCGACTTAAGTACAAGAAGAGTAAATCTTCTTTTTGTTTGTGGTTTGCTTTGAGCGTTTCCTGGGAGATCAGTATTACATTCTGATGCACTACTGCAGCTTCACACTATCTCTTGGACTTTCACTTTGTCGATGAAACACAGAAATTGCGTCGGGATTTAATACAAAAGGCACAATGCCGACTTAAGTACAAGAGGAGTAAATCTTCGCATTGTTTTTGGTCATCTTTGAGCGTTTCCTGCGTGATCAGTATTAGATTCAGATGCACTACTGCAGCATTACTCTATTCCTTGGACCTTCACATTGTCGATGAAACACAGATATTGCGTCGGGAATTATTACAATAGGCACAATGCCGACTTAAGTACAAGAAGAGTAAATCTTCTCTTTGGTTGTGGTTTGCTTTGAGCGTTTCCTGGGAGATCAGTATTACATTCTGATGCACTACTGCAGCTTCACACTATCTCTTGGACTTTCACTCTGTCGATGAAACAGAAATTGCGTCGGGATTTAATGCAAAAGGCACTATGCCGACTTCGGTACTGGAAGAGTAAATCTTTTCATTGTTTGTGGCTTGCTTTGAGCGTTTCCTGGGAGATCAGTTTTAGATTCCGACTCACCTCTTCAGCATTACTCTATCCCTTGGACCTTCACATTGAAGATGAAACACAAAAATTGCGTCGGTATTTAATACAAAGGTCACAATGCCGACTTAAGTACAAGACGAGAAAATCTTCTCATTGTTTGTGGTATGATTTGAGCGGTTCCAGGGAGATCAGTATTAGATTCCCATGCACTTCTGCAGCTTTACTCTATCCCTTGGAACTTCACTATGACGATGAAGCACAGATATTGCGGCAGGATTTAATACAAAATGCACAATGCCGACTTATGTACAAGAAGAGTAAATCCTCGCATAGTTTTTGGTCATCTTTGAGCGATTCCTGGGTGATCGGTATTAGATTCCCAAGCACTACTGCAGCTTTACCTTATTCCTTGGACCTCCACATTGGCGAAGAAACACAGATATTGCGTCGGGATTTAATACAAAGGGCACAACGCCGACTTCAGTACAGCACATGTAAATCTTTTCATTGTTTGTGGTTTGAATTGAGCGTTTGATGGAAGAACAATATTAGATTCCGATGCACCACTGCTGCTTTACTCTATCCCTTGGACCTTCACATTGACGATGAAACACAGAAATTGCGTCGGGATTTAACACAAAATGCACAATGCCTACTCAAGTACAAGAAGAGTAAATCTGCCCATTGGTTGTGGTTTTGCTTTGAGCGTTCCTGTGACATCGGTATTCGATTCCGATATACTACTGCAGCTTTACTCTATCCCTTGGAACTCCGCATTGACGATGAAACACAGAAATTGCGTCGGGATTAAATACAAAAGGCACAATTATGACTTAAGTACAAGAAGAGTGAATCAGCCCATTGTCAGTGGTTTGCTTTGAGCGTTTCCTGGGAGATCAGTAATAGATTCCGGTGCACTACTGCAGCAATACTCCAATCCTTGGACGATCACACTGACGAAGAAGCACAGAAATTGCGTCGGGATTAAATACAAACTGTACAATGCCAACTTAAGTACAAGAAGAGCATATCATCTCATTGTTTGTGGTTTGCTTTGAGCGTTTCCTGGGAGATCAGTATTAGATTCCGCTTGTGGTTTGCTTTGAGCGTTTCCTGGAGGATCAGTATTAGATTCCGATGCACTACTGCAGCTTTACTCTATGCGTTGCACCTACACATTGACGATGAAACACATATATTGTGCTGGGATTTAATACAAAAGGCACAAAGCCGACTTCAGCGCAGCAAATGTAAATCTTTTAATTGTTTGTGGTTTGAATTGATCGATTCCAGGGAGGTCAGTATTAGATTCCGATGCACTACTGCAGCTTTACTCTATCCCTTGGACCTTCACATTGACATTGAAACACAGGAATTGCGTCGGGAATTAATACAAAATGCACAATGCCGACTTAAGTACAAGAGGAGTAAATCTTCGCATTGTTTTTGGTCATCTTTGAGCGTTTCCTGCGTGATCAGTATTGGATTCAGATGCACTACTGCAGCTTTACTCTATTCCTTGGACCTTCACATTGACGATGAAACACAGAAATTGCGTAGGGGCTTAAGACAAAAGGCAAAATGCCGACATAAGTACAAGAAGTGTAAATCTTACTATTGTTTTTGGTTTGCTTGAACGTTTCCTGTGAGATCAGTATTAGATTCCGTTGCAGTACTGCAGCTTTACTCTATCCCTTGGACCTTCACATTGTCGATGAAACACAGATATTGCGTCGGGAATTAATACAAAAGGCACAATGCCGAATTAAGTGCATGAAGAGTAAATCTTCTCATTGTTAGTGGTTTGCTTACAGCGTTTACTGGGAGATCAGTATTAGATTCCGAAGCACTACTGCAGCTATACTCTATCCCTTCGAGCTTCACATTGCCGACGAAACACAGAATTTGGGTCGGGAATTAATACAAAAGGCACAATGCCGACTTATGTACAAGAAGAGTAAATCTTCGCATAGTTTTTGGTCATCTTTGAGCGATTCCTGGGTGATCGGTATTAGATTCCCAAGCACTACTGCAGCTTTACCTTATTCCTTGGACCTCCACATTGACGATGAAACACAGATATTGCGTCGGGAATTACTTCAAAAGGCAGATTTCCTACTTAAGTGCAAGAAGAGTAAATCTTCTCATTGTTAGTGGTTTGCTTACAGCGTTTACTGGGAGATCAGTATTAGATTCCGATGCACTACACCTGCTATACTCTATGCCTTCGAGCTTCACATTGTCGATGAAACACAGAATTTGCGTCGGGATTTAATACAAAAGGCACAATGCCGACTTAAGTACAAGAAGATGAAATCTTCTCATTGTTTGTGGTATGATTTGAGCGTTTCCTGGGAGATCAGTATTATATTCCGATGCACTTCTGCAGCTTTACTGATTACCTTGGACCTTCACTTTGACGATGAAACACAGAAATTGCGGCGGAATTTAATACAAAATTCAGAATGCCGACTTATGTACAAGAAGAGAAAATCTTCACATTGTTTTTGGTCATCTTTTAGCGATTCCTGGGTGATCAGTATTAGATTCATAAGCACTATTGCAGCTTTACTCGATTCCTTGGACCTCCACATTGACGATGAAATACAGATATTGCGTCGGGATTTATTACAAAATGCACAATGCCGACTTAAGTACAAGAACAGTAATTCTTCTCATTGTTTGTGGTTTGCTTTGAGCTTTTCCTGGGAGATCAGTATTAGATTCCGATGCACTACTGCAGCTATAGTCTATCCCTTCCAGCTTCATATTGACGATGAAACACAGAAATTGCGTCGGGATTTATTACAAAACGCACAATGCCGAGTTAAGTACAAGAAGAGTAGATCTTCACATTGTTTGTGGTTTTGTTTTAAGCGTTTCCGGGGAGATCAGTATTACATTCTGATGCACTACTGCAGCTTTACACCATCTCTTGGACTTTCACTTTGTCGATGGAATACAGAAATGGCGTCTGGATTTAATACAAAAGCACAATGCCGACTTAAGTACAAAAAGAGAAAATCAGCTCATTGTCTGTGGTTGCCTTGTGCGTTTCCTGGGAGTTCAGTATTCGATTCCGATGCACAACTGCAGCTTTACTCTATCCCTTGGACCTTCACATTGACGATGAAACACAGATATAGCGTCGGGATTTAATACAAAAGGAACAATGCCGACTTAAGTACAAGAAGATAAAGTCTTCTCATTGTTTGTGGTGTGATTTGAGCGTTTCCTGGGAGATCAGTATTAGAACCATTGCACTACTGCAGCTTTACTCTATTCCTTGGTCCTCCACATTGACGATGAAACACAGATATTGCGTCGGAATTTATTACAAAAGGCTCAATGCCAACTGTAGTACAAGAAGAGTAAATCTACCCATTGTTTGTGGTTTGCTTTGAGCTTTTCCTGGGAGATCAGATTCCGACGCACATCTGCAGCATTACTCCATCCCTTGGACCTTCACATTGACGATGAAACACAAAAATTGCGTCGGTATTTAATACAAAAGGCACAATGCCGACTTAAGTACAAGAAGAGATAATCTTCTCACTGTTTGTGGTATGCTTAGAGCGTTTCCTGAGAGATCAGTATTACATTCTGATGCACTACTGCAGCTTCACACAATCTCATGGACTTTCACTTTGTCGATGAAACACAGAAATTGCGTCGGGATTTAATGCAAAAGGCACTATGCCGACGTCAGTACTGGAAGAGTAAATCTTCTCATTGTTTGTGGTTTGCTTTGAGCGTTTGATGGGAGATCAGTATTCGATTCCGATGCACTACTGCAGGTTTACTCTATTCCTTGGACCTTCACATTGACGATGAAACACAGAAATTGCGTCGGGATTTAATACAAATTGTACAATGCCAACCAAAGTACAAGAAGAGCATATCATCTCACTGTTTGTGGTTTGCTTTGAGCGTTTCCTGGGAGATCAGTATTAGATTCCGAAGCACTACTGCAGCTTTACTCCTTCCCTTGGACGTTCACTTTGACGATGAAACACAGAAATTGCGTCGGGATTTAATACAAAATGCACAATGCACGCTTATGTACAAGAGGAGTAAATCTTCGCATTGTTTTTGATCATCTTTGAGCGATTCCTGGGAGATCAGTATTTGATTCCGACGCACCTCTGCAGCATTACTCTATCAATCGGACCTTTACATTGACGATGAAACACAAAAACTGCGTCAGTATTTAATACATAAGGCACAATGCCGACTTAAGTTCAAGAAGAGAAAATCTTCTCATTGTTTGTGGTATGATTTGAGCGTTTCCTGGGAGATCAGTATTAGATTCCGATGCACTTCTGCAGCTTTACTCTATCCCTTGGAACTTCACTATGACGATGAAACACAGATATTGCGGCAGGATTTAATACAAAATGCACAATGCCGACTTATGTACAAGAAGAGTAAATCTTCGCATAGTTTTTGGTCATCTTTGAGCGATTCCTGGGTGATCGGTATTAGATTCCCAAGCACTACTGCAGCTTTACCTTATTCCTTGGACCTCCACATTGACGATGAAACACAGATATTGCGTCGGGAAATACTTCAAAAGGCAGAATGCCGATTTAAGTGCAAGAAGAGTAAATCTTCTCATTGTTAGTGGTTTGCTTATAGCGTTTACTGGGAGATCAGAATCAGATTCCGATGCACTCCAGCTGGCATACTCTATCCCTTAGAGCTTCACATTGACGATGAAACACAGAATTTGGACCGGGATTTAATACAAAAGGCACAATGCCGAGTTAAGTACAAGAAGAGTAGATCTTCTCATTGTTTGTGGTTTGTTTTGAGCGTTTCCTAGGAGATCAGTATTACATTCTGTTGCACTACTGCAGCTTTACACTATTTCTTAGACTTTCACTTTGTCGATGAAACACAGAAATTGCGTCGGGATTTAACACAAAGGCACAATGCCGACTTTAGTACAAGGGGAGTAAATCTTCGCATTGTTTTTGGTCACGTTTGAGCGTTTCCTGGGTGACCAGTATTAGATTCCGATACACTACTGCAGCTTTACTCTATACCTTGGACCTTCATATTGTCGTGAAACACAGATATTGCGTCGGGAATTACTACAAAAGGCACAATGGCGACTTAAGTGCAAGAAGAGTAAATCTTCTCAGAATTAGTGACTTGCTTACAGCGTTTCCTGGGAGATCAGTATTAGATTCCGATGCACTACTGCAGCTGTACTCTATCCCTTCGGGCTTCACATTGACGATGAAACACAGAATTTGCGTCGGGATTTAATACAAAAGGCACAATGCCGACTTAAGTTTAAGAAGAGTAAATCTTCTCTTTGTTTGTGGTTTGCTTTGAGCGTTTCCTGGGAGATCAGTATTACATTCTGATACACTACTGCAGCTTCACACTATCTCTTGGAGTTTCACTTTGTCGATGAAACACAGAAATTGAGTCGGGATTTAACACAAAAGGCACAATGCCGACTTAAGTACAAGGGGAGTAAATCTTCGCATTGTTTTTGGTCACGTTTGAGCGTTTCCTGGGTGACCAGTATTAGATTCCGATACACTACTGCAGCTTTACTCTATCTTTTGGACCTTCACATTGTCGTGAAACACAGATATTGCGTCGGGAATTACTAAAAAAGGCACAATGCCGACTTAAGTGCAAGAGGAGTAAATCTTCTCAGAGTTAGTGGCTTGCTTACAGCGTTTCCTGGGAGATCAGTATTAGATTCCGATGCACTACTGCAGCTATACTCTATCCCATCGGGCTTCACATTGACAATGAAACACAGAATTTGCGTCGGGATTTAACACAAAATGCACAATGCCTACTGAAGTACAAGAAGAGTAAATCTTCTCGTTGTTTGTGGTTTGCTTTGAGCGTTTCCTGGGAGCTCTGTATTAGATTCCGATGCACTACTGCAGCTTTACTGTATCCCTTGGATCTTCACACTGACGATGAAACACAGAAATTGCGTCGAGATTAAATACAAAAGGCACAATGATGACTTAAGTACAAGAAGAGTAAATCAGCCCATTGTCAGTGGTTTGCTTTGAGCAATTCCTTGGAGATCAGTATTAGATTCCGATGCACTACTGCAGCTTTAATCGATTCCTTGGACCTTCACATTGACGATGAAACACAGAAATTGCGTCGGGATTTAATACAAATTGTACAATGCCAACCAAAGTACAAGAAGAGCATATCATCTCATTGTTTGTGGTTTGCTTTGAGCGTTTCCTGTGATATCAGTATTAGATTCCGATGCACTACTGCAGCTTTACTACTTCCCTTGGACCTTCACATTGACGTTGAAAAACAGATATTGCGTCGGGATTTAATACAAAAGGCAGAATGCCGATATAAGTACAAGAGGAGTATATCTTCACATTGTTTGTGGTTTACTTTGAGCGTTTCCTAAAGGATCAGTATTAGATTCCGATGCACTATTGCAGCCTTACTCTATCCCATTGACCTTCACATTGACGATGAAACACAGATATTGCCTTGGGATTTAATACAAAAGGCACAATGCCAACTTAAGTACAAGAAGAGTAATTCTTCTCCTTGTTTGTGGTTTGATTTGAGCGTTTCCTGGGAGATCAGTATTAGATTCCGATGCACTACTGCAACTCTACTCTATTTCTTGGACCTTCACATTGACGATGAAGCACAGAAATTGCGTTGGGATTTAATACAAAAGGCACAATGCCGACTTAAGTACAAGAAGAGTAAATCTTCTCATTGTTTGTGGTTTGCATTGAGCGTTTCCTGGGGAGTCAGTATTTGATTCCAATGCACTACTGCAGCTTAACTCTATGCGTCGCACCTTCGCATTGACGATGAAACACAGATATTGCGTCGGGATTTAATACAAAGGGCACAACGCCGACTTCAGTACAGCATATGTAAATCTTTTCATTGTTTGTGGTTTGAATTGAGCGTTTGATGGAAGAACAATATTAAATTCCGATGCACCACTGCTGCTTTACTCTATCCCTTGGACCTTCACATTGACGATGAAACACAGAAATTGCGTCGGGATTAAACACAAAATGCACAATGCCTACTCAAGTACAAGAAGAGTAAATCTGCCCATTGGTTGTGGTTTGCTTTGAGCGTTTCCTGTGACATCGGTATTCGATTCCGATTTACTACTGCAGCTTTACTCTATCCCTTGGAACTCCGCATTGACGATGAAACACAGAATTTGCGTCGGGATTTAATACAAAAGGCACAATGCCGACTTAAGTACAAGAAGAGTAAATCTTCTCATTGTTTGTTGTTTGCTTTGAGCGTTTCCTGGGAGATCAGTATTAGATTCCGATGCACTACGGCAGCTATAGTCTATCCCTTCAGGCTTCACATTGACGATGAAACACAGAATTTGCGTCGGGATTTAATACAAAAGGCACAATGCCGACTTAAGTACAAGAAGATAAAATCTTCTCATTGTTTGTGGTATGATTTGAGCGTTTCCTGGGAGATCAGTATTATATTCCGATGCACTTCTGCAGCTTTACTGAATACCTTGGACCTTCACTTTGACGATGAAACACAGAAATTGCGGCGGAATTTAATACAAAATTCACAATGCCGACTTATGTACAAGAAGAGAAAATCTTCACATTGTTTTTGGTCATCTTTGAGCGATTCCTGGGTGATCAGTATTAGATTCATAAGCACTATTGCAGCTTTACTCGATTCCTTGGACCTCCACATTGACGATGAAATACAGATATTGCGTCGGGATTTATTACAAAATGCACAATGCCGACTTAAGTACAAGAACAGTAAATCTTCTCATTGTTTGTGGTTTGCTTTGAGCTTTTCCTGGGAGATCAGTATTAGATTCCGATGCACTACTGCAGCTATAGTCTATCCCTTCGAGCTTCATATTGACGATGAAACACAGAAATTGCGTCGGGATTTAATACAAAACGCACAATGCCGAGTTAAGTACAAGAAGAGTAGATCTTCTCATTGTTTGTGGTTTTGTTTTAAGCGTTTCCAGGGAGATCAGTATTACATTCTGATGCACTACTGCAGCTTTACACTATCTCTTGGACTTTCACTTTGTCGATGGAATACAGAAATGGCGTCGGGATTTAATACAAAAGCACAATGCCGACTTAAGTACAAAAAGAGAAAATCAGCTCATTGTCTGTGGTTGCCTTGTGCGTTTCCTGGGAGTTCAGTATTCGATTCCGATGCACAACTGCAGCTTTACTCTATCCCTTGGACCTTCACATTGACGATGAAACACAGATATAGCGTCGGGATTTAATACAAAAGGAACAATGCCGACTTAAGTACAAGAAGATAAAGTCTTCTCATTGTTTGTGGTGTGATTTGAGCGTTTCCTGGGAGATCAGTATTAGAATCCATTGCACTACTGCAGCTTTACTCTATTCCTTGGACCTCCACATTGACGATGAAACACAGATATTGCGTCGGAATTTATTACAAAAGGCTCAATGCTATCTTTAGTACAAGAAGAGTAAATCTTCCCATTGTTTGTGGTTTGCTTTGAGCTTTTCCTGGGAGATCAGATTCCGACGCACATCTGCAGCATTACTCCATCCCTTGGACCTTCACATTGACGATGAAACACAAAAATTGCGTCGGTATTTAATACAAAAGGAAAAATGCCGACTTAAGTACAAGAAGAGATAATCTTCTCACTGTTTGTGGTATGCTTAGAGCGTTTCCTGAGAGATCAGTATTACATTCTGATGCACTACTGCAGCTTCACACAATCTCATGGACTTTCACTTTGTCGATGAAACACAGAAATTGCGTCGGGATTTAATGCAAAAGGCACTATGCCGACGTCATTACTAGAAGAGTAAATCTTCTCATTGTTTGTGGTTTGCTTTGAGCGTTTGATGGGAGATCAGTATTCGATTCCGATGCACTACTGCAGCTTTACTCTATTCCTTGGACCTTCACATTGACGATGAAACACAGATATTGCGTCGGGAAATACTTCAAAAGGCAGAATGCCGACTTAAGTACAAGAGGAGTAAATCTTCTCATTGTTTCTTGTTTGCTTTGAGCGTTTCCTGCGAGGTCAGTATTAGATTCCGATGCACTACTGCAGCTATAGTCTATCCCTTAGAGCATCATATTGATGATGAAACACAGAAATTGCGTCGGGATTTAATACAAAATTCACAATGCCGAGTTAAGTACAAGAAGAGTAGATCTTCTCATTGTTTGTGGTTTGTTTTGAGCGTTTCCTAGGAGATCAGTATTACATTCTGTTGCACTACTGCAGCTTTACACTATTTCTTAGACTTTCACTTTATCGATGAAACACAGAAATTGCGTGGGGATTTAACACAAAAGGCACAATGCCGACTTTAGTACAAGGGGAGTAAATCTTCGCATTGTTTTTGGTCACGTTTGAGCGTTTCCTGGGTGACCAGTATTAGATTCCGATACACTACTGCAGCTTTACTCTATCCCTTGGACCTTCATATTGTCGTGAAACACAGATATTGAGTCGGGAATTACTACAAAAGGCACAATGGCGACTTAAGTGCAAGAAGAGTAAATCTTCTCAGAGTTAGTGGCTTGCTTACAGCGTTTCCTGGGAGATCAGTATTAGATTCCGATGTACTACTGCAGCTATACTCTATCCCTTCGGGCTTCACATTGACGATGAAACACAGAATTTGCGTCGGGATTTAATACAAAAGGCACAATGCCGACTTAAGTTTAAGAAGTGTAAATCTTCTCTTTGTTTGTGGTTTGCTTTGAGCGTTTCCTGGGAGATCAGTATTACATTCTGATACACTACTGCAGCTTCACACTATCTCTTGGACTTTCACTTTGTCGATGAAACACAGAAATTGTGTCGGGATTTAACACAAAAGGCACAATGCCGACTTAAGTTTAAGAAGTGTAAATCTTCTCTTTGTTTGTGGTTTGCTTTGAGCGTTTCCTGGGAGATCAGTATTACATTCTGATACACTACTGCAGCTTCACACTATCTCTTGGACTTTCACTTTGTCGATGAAACACAGAAATTGTGTCGGGATTTAACACAAAAGGCACAATGCCGACTTAAGTACAAGGGGAGTAAATCTTCGCATTGTTTTTGGTCACGTTTGAGCGTTTCCTGGGTGACCAGTGTTAGATTCCGATACACTACTGCAGCTTTACTCTATCTTTTGGACCTTCACATTGTCGTGAAACACAGATATTTCGTCGGGAATTACTAAAAAAGGCACAATGCCGACTTAAGTGCAAGAAGAGTAAATCTTCTCAGAGTTAGTGGCTTGCTTACAGCGTTTCCTGGGAGATCAGTATTAGATTCCGATGCACTACTGCAGCTATACTCTATCCCTTCGGGCTTCTCATTGACGATGAAACACAGAATTTGCGTCGGGATTTAACACAAAATGCACAATGCCTACTGAAGTACAAGAAGAGTAAATCTTCTCGTTGTTTGTGGTTTGCCTTGAGCGTTTCCTGGGAGCTCTGTATTAGATTCCGATGCACTACTGCAGCTTTACTGTATCCCTTGGATCTTCACACTGACGATGAAACACAGAAATTGCGTCGAGATTAAATACAAAAGGCACAATGATGACTTAAGTACAAGAAGAGTAAATCAGCCCATTGTCAGTGGTTTGCTTTGAGCAATTCCTTGGAGATCAGTATTAGCTTCCGATGCACTACTGCAGCTTTAATCTATTCCTTGGACCTTCACATTGACGATGAAACACAGAAATTGCGTCGGGATTTAATACAAATTGTACAATGCCAACCAAAGTACAAGAAGAGCATATCATCTCATTGTTTGTGGTTTGCTTTGAGCGTTTCCTGTGATATCAGTATTAGATTCCGATGCACTACTGCAGCTTTACTCCTTCACTTGGACCTTCACATTGACGATGAAAAACAGATATTGCGTTGGGATTTAATACAAAAGGCACAATGCCAACTTAAGTACAAGAAGAGTAATTCTTCCCCTTGTTTGTGGTTTGATTTGAGCGTTTCCTGGGAGATCAGTATTAGATTCCGATGCACTACTGCAGCTTTACTCTATTTCTTGGACCTTAACATTGACGATGAAACACAGAAATTGCGTTGGGATTTAATACAAAAGGCACAATGCCGACTTAAGTACAAGAAGAGTAAATCTTCTCATTGTTTGTGGTTTGCTTTGAGCGTTTCCTGGGATATCACTATTAGATTCCGATTCACCACTGCAGCTTTACTCTATCCCTTGTACGTTCCCATTGACGATGGAACACAGAAATTGCGTCGCGGTGAAATAGAAAAGGCTCAATGCCGACTTAAGTACAAGAAGAGTAAATCTTCTCATTGTATGTGGTTTGCATTGAGCGTTTCCTGGGGAGTCAGTATTTGATTCTAATGCACTACTGCAGCTTAACTCTATGCGTCGCACCTTCACATTGACGATGAAACACAGATATTGCGTCGGGATTTAATACAAAGGGCACAACGCCGACATCAGTACAGCACATGTAAATCTTTTCATTGTTTGTGGTTTGAATTGAGCGTTTGATGGAAGAACAATATTAGATTCCGATGCACCACTGCTGCTTTACTCTATCCCTTGGACCTTCACATTGACGAGACACAGAAATTGCGTCGGGATTTAACACAAAATGCACAATGCCTACTCAAGTACAAGAAGAGTAAATCGGCCCATTGGTTGTGGTTTGCTTTGAGCGTTTCCTGTGACATCGGTATTCGATTCCGATTTACTACTGCAGCTTTACTCTATCCCTTGGAACTCCGCATTGACGATGAAACACAGAAATTGCGTCGGGATTAAATACAAAATGCACAATTATGACTTAAGTACAAGAAGAGTAAATCAGCCCATTGTCAGTGGTTTGCTTTGAGCGTTTCCTGGGAGATCAGTAATAGATTCCGGTGCACTACTGCAGCAATACTCTATCCCTTGGACCTTCAGATTGTCGATGAAACACAGATATTGCGTCAGGAATTATTACAAAAGGCACAATGCCGAATTAAGTGCATGAAGAGTAAATCTTCTCATTGTTAGTGGTTTGCTTACAGCGTTTACTGGGAGATCAGTATTAGATTCCGATGCACTACTCTATGCCTTCGAGCTTCACATTGACGATGAAACACAGAATTTGCGTCGGGATTTAATACAAAAGCCACAATGCCGACTTAAGTACAAGAAGAGTAAATCTTCTCATTGTATGTTGTTTGCTTTGAGCGTTTCCTGGGAGATCAGTATTAGATTCCGATGCACTACTGCAGCTATAGTCTATCCCTTCAGGCTTCACATTGACGATGAAACACAGAATTTGCGTCGGGATTTAATACAAAAGGCACAATGCTGACTTATGTACAAGAAGATAAAATCTTCTCATTGTTTGTGGTATGATTTGAGCGTTTCCTGGGAGATCAGTATTATATTCCGATGCACTTCTGCAGCTTTACTGAATACCTTGGACCTTCACTTTGACGATGAAACACAGAAATTGCGGCGGAATTTAATACCAAATTCACAATGCCGACTTATGTACAAGAAGAGAAAATCTTCACATTGTTTTTGGTCATCTTTGAGCGATTCCTGGGTGATCAGTATTAGATTCATAAGCACTATTGCAGCTTTACTCGATTCCTTGGACCTCCACATTGACGATGAAATACAGATATTGCGTCGGGATTTATTACAAAATGCACAATGCCGACTTAAGTACAAGAACAGTAAATCTTCTCATTGTTTGTGGTTTGCTTTGAGCTTTTCCTGGGAGATCAGTATTAGATTCCGATGCACTACTGCAGCTATAGTCTATCCCTTCGAGCTTCATATTGACGATGAAACACAGAAATTGCGTCAGGATTTAATACAAAACGCACAATGCCGAGTTAAGTACAAGAAGAGTAGATCTTGTCATTGTTTGTGGTTTTGTTTTAAGCGTTTCCGGGGAGATCAGTATTACATTCTGATGCACTACTGCAGCTTTACACTATCTCTTGGACTTTCACTTTGTCGATGGAATACAGAAATGGCGTCGGGATTTAATACAAAAGCACAATGCCGACTTAAGAACAAAAAGAGAAAATCAGCTCATTGTCTGTGGTTGCCTTGTGCGTTTCCTGGGAGTTCAGTATTCGATTCCGATGCACAACTGCAGCTTTACTCTATCTCTTGGACCTTCACATTGACGATGAAACACAGATATAGCGTCGGGATTTAATACAAAAGGAACAATGCCGACTTAAGTACAAGAAGATAAAGTCTTCTCATTGTTTGTGGTGTGATTTAAGCGTTTCCTGGGAGATCAGTATTAGAATCCATTGCACTACTGCAGCTTTACTCTATTCCTTGGACCTCCACATTGACGATGAAACACAGATATTGCGTCGGAATTTATTACAAAAGGCGCAATGCTAACTTTAGTACAAGAAGAGTAAATCTTCCCATTGTTTGTGGTTTGTTTTGAGCTTTTCCTGGGAGATCAGATTCCGACGCACATCTGCAGCATTACTCCATCCCTTGGACCTTCACATTGACGATGAAACACAAAAATTGCGTCGGTACTTAATACAAAAGGCACAATGCCGACTTAAGTACAAGAAGAGATAATCTTCTCACTGTTTGTGGTATGCTTAGAGCGTTTCCTGAGAGATCAGTATTACATTCTGATGCACTACTGCAGCTTCACACAATCTCATGGACTTTCACTTTGTCGATGAAACACAGAAATTGCGTCGGGATTTAATGCAAAAGGCACTATACCGACGTCAGTACTGGAAGAGTAAATCTTCTCATTGTTTGTGGTTTGCTTTGAGCTTTTGATGGGAGATCAGTATTCGATTCCGATGCACTACTGCAGCTTTACATATCCCTTGGACCGCCTCATGGACGATGAAACACAGAAATTGTGTCGGTATTAAATTCAAAAGGCACAATGCCGACTTAAGTACAAGAATAGTAAAGCGCCTCGTTGTTTGTGGTTAGCTTTGAGCGTTTCCTTGGGATCAGTATTAGATTCCGATGCACTACTGCAGCTTTACTCTATCCCCGGGAGCTTCACATTGACGATGAATCACAGAAATTTCGTCTGGATTTAATACAGAAGGAACAATGCCGACTTAAGTACAAGAAGAGTCAATCTTCGCATTGTTTGTGGTTTGCTTTGAGCGTTTCCCGGGAGATCACTATTATATTCCGATGCACTACTGCAGCTTTACTCTATCTCTGGGACTTTCACATCGCCGATGAAACACAGAAATTGCGTCGGTATTAAATACAGAATTCACAATGCCGACTTTAGTACAAGGAGAGTTGATCTTATCACTGTTTTTGGTTTGCATTGAGCGATTCATGGGAGATCAGTATTAGATTCCGATGCACTAATGCAGCTTTACTCTATCCCTTGCACTTTCACATTGACGATGAAACACAGAAATTGCGTCGGGATACAATACAAAAGGCACAATGCCGACTTAAGTACAAGAAGAGTAAATCTTCTCATTGTCTGTGGTTTGGTTTGAGCGTATCCTGGGAGATCAGTATTAGATTCTGGTGCACTACAGCAGCTTTACTCTATCCCTTGGACCTTCACATTGACGATGAAACACAGAAATTGCATCGGGATTTAATACATAAGGCACAATGCCGACTTTAGTTCAAGAAGAGTAAATCTTCTCATTGATTGTGGTTTGATTTCAGCGTTTAATGGGAGATCAGTATTAGATTCCGATGCACTACTGCAGCTTTACATTATCACTTGCACCGTCACATGGACGATGAAACACAGAAATTGTGTCGGGATTTAATACAAAAGGCACAATGCCGACTTAAGTACGAGTAGAGTAAATCGCCTCATTGTTTTTGGTTTGCTTTGAGCGTTTCCCAGGAGATCAGTATTATATTCCGATGCACCACTGCAGCTTTACTCTATCTCTCGGACCTTCACATCGACGATGAAACACAGAAATTGCTTCGGTATTAAATACAAAATTCACAATTACGAGTTAAGTACAAGAAGAGTAAATCGTATCACTGTTTTTGGTTTGCTTTGAGCGTTTCATGAGAGATCAGTATTAGATTTCGATGCACTACTGCAGCTTTCCTCTATCCCTTGATCTTTCACATTGACGATGAAACACAGAAATTGCGTCGCGAGTTATTAAAAAAGGCACAATGCCTACTTAAGTACAGGATGAGAGAGTTTCTCATTGTTTGTGGTTTGCTTTGTGTGTTTCCTGGGAGATCGGTATTATATTCCGATGCACTACTGCAGCTTTACGCTATCCCTTGGACCTTCACATTGACGATGAAACGCAGAAATTGCGTCGGGATTTAATACAAAAGGCACAATGCCGACTTAAGTACAAGAACAGTAAATCTTCTTATTGTTTTTGGTTTGATTTGAGCGTTACCTGGGAGATCAGTATTAGATTCCGAACACTACTGCAGCATTACTCTATCCCTTGGACCTTCACATTGACGATGAACCACAGACATTGCGTCGGGATTAAATACATGAGGCAGACTGCTGACATAAGTACAAGAAGAGTAAATATTCTCACTGATTGTGGTTTGATTTGAGCGTTTCCTGGGAGATCATTATTAGATTCCGATGCACTACTGCCGCTTTGCTCTATACCTTGGACTTTCCCATTGACGATGTAACACAGCAATGCCGTCGGGATTTAATACGAAAGTTACAATGCCGATTTCAGTGCAAGAGGAGTGAATCTTCTCATTGTTTGTGGTTTGCTTTCAGCGTTTCCTGGGTGATCACTATTAGATTACGATGCACTACTGCAGCTTTACTCTATCCCTTTGACGTTCACATTGACGATGAGACACATAAATTGCTTCGTGATTTAATACGAAAGTTACAATGCCGACTTCAGTGCAAGAGGAGTGAATCTTCTCATTGTTTGTGGTTTGCTTTCAGCGTTTCCTGGGTGATCAGTATTGGATTACGATGCACTACTGCAACTTCACGCTATCCCTTTGACCTCCGCATTGACGGTGAAAATCAGAATTTGCGTAGGGGTTTAATAATAAAGGCACAATGCCGACTTAAGTACAAGATGAGAGAATCTTCTCATAGTTTGTGGTTTGCTGTGAGTGTTTCCCGGGAGATCAGTATTAGATTCTGATGCACTACTGCTGCTTTACTCTATCCCTTGGACCTTCACATTGACGATGAAACGTAGAAATTGCGTCGGGATTTAGTACAAATGGCACAATTCCGACTTAAGTACAAGAAGAGAAATTCTCCTCATTGTTTGTGCTTTTGCTTTGAGCGTTTCCTGGGAGATCATTGTTAGATTCCGATGCACTACTGCAGCTTTATACCATCCTTTAACCTTCGCATTGACGATGAAACACAGAAGTTGTGTCGGGATTTAATACAAAAGGCACAATGCCGACTTAAGTGCAAGAACAGTAAATCTTCTTATTGTTTTTGGTTTGCTTTGAGCGTTACCTGGGAGATCAGTATTAGATTCCGAACACTACTGCAGCATTACTCTATCCCTTGGAACTTCACATTGACGATCAACCACAGACGTAGCGTCGGGTTTAATACATGACGCAAACTGCTGACTTAAGTAGAAGAAGAGTAAATCTTCTCATTGATTGTGGTTTGCTTTGAGCGTTTCCTGGGCGATCATTATTAGATTCCGATGCACTACTGCCGCTTTACTCTATACCTTGTACTTTCACTTTGTCGATGAAACACAGAAATTGCGTCGGGATTTAATGCAAAAGGCACTATGCCGACTTCAGTACTGGAAGAGTAAATCTTCTCATGGTTTGTGGTTTGCTTTGAGCGTTTCCTGGGAGATCAATATTAGATTCTGACGCACCTCTGCAGCATTACTCTATCCCTTGGACCATCACATTGACGATGAAAAACAAACATTGCATCGGTATTTAATACAAAAGGCACAAAGCCGACTTAAGTACAAGAAGATAAAATCTTCTCATTGTTTGTGGTATGATTTGAGCGTTTCCTGGGAGATCAGTATTATATTCCGATGCACTTCTGCAGCTTAACTGAATACCTTGGACCTTCACTTTGACGATGAAACACAGAAATTGCGGCGGAATTTAATACAAAATTCACAATGCCGACTTATGTACAAGAAGAGAAAATCTTCACATTGTTTTTGGTCATCTTTGAGCGAATCCTGGGTGATCAGTATTAGATTCATAAGCACTACTGCAACTTTACTCTATTCCTTGGACCTCGACATTGACGATGAAATACAGATATTGCGTCGGGATTTATTACAAAAGGCACAATGCCGACTTAAGTACAAGAACAGTAAATCTTCTCATTGTTTGTGGTTTGCTTTGAGCTTTTGCTGGGAGATTAGTATTAGATTCCGATGCACTACTGCAGCTATAGTCTATCTCTTCGAGCTTCATATTGACGATAAAACACAGAAGTTGCGTCGGGATTTAATACAAAAGGCACAATGCCGAGTTAAGTACAAGAAGAGTAGATCTTCTCATTGTTTGTGGTTTGTTTTAAGCGTTTCCAGGGAGATCAGTATTACTTTCTGATGCACTACTGCAGCTTTACACTATCTCTTGGACTTTCACTTTGTCGATGAAACAGAGAAATTGCGTCGGGATTTAATACAATAAGCACAATGCTGACTTCAGTACAGGAAGACTAAATCTTCCCATTGTTGTGGTTTGCTTTGAGCGTTTCCTGGGAGATCAGTATTACATTCTGATGCACTACTGCAGCTTCACACTATATCTTGGGCTTTCACTTTGTCGATGAAACACAGAAATAGCGTCGGGATTTAATACAAAAGCACAATGCCGACTTAAGTACAAAAAGAGAAAGTCTGCTCATTGTCTGTGGATGCCTTGTGCGTTTCCTGGGAGTTCAGTATTAGATTCCAATGCACAACTGCAGCTTTACTCTATCCCTTGGAACTTCACATTGACATTGAAACACAGAAATTGCGTCGGGGTGTAATACATAAGACACAATGCCGACTAAAGTACAAGAAGAGTAAATCTTCTCATTGTTTGTAGTTTGCTTTGAGCGTTTCCTGGGGGATCAGTATTAGATTCGGTTGCACTAAAGCAGCTTTACTCTATCCCTTGGACCTTCACATTGACGATGAAACACAGAAATTGCGTCGGGATTTAATACAAAAGGTACAATGCTGACTTCGGTACAGGAAGATTAAATCTTCTCATTGTTTGCAGTTTGCTGTAAGCGTTTCCTGGATGTTGAGTATTAGATTCCGATGCACTACTGCAGCTTTACTCTATCCCTTGGACCTTCACATTGACGATCAAACACAGAAATTGCGTCGGGATTTGATACAAAATGCACAATGCGGACTTAAGTACAAGAAGAGTAAATCTTCTCATTGTTTGTGGTATGCTATGAGCGTTTGCTAGGAGATCAGTATTACATTCCGATGCACGTCTACAGCTTTACTCTATCCCTTGCACCTTCAAATTCACGACTAGACAAAGAAATTGCGGGGGAATTAATACAAAAGGCACAATGCCGACTTAAGTACAAGAAGAGTAAATCTTCGCATTGTCTTTCGTAAGCTTTGAGCGTTTCCTTGGTGATCAATATTAGATTCCGATTAACTGCTGCAGATTTACTCTATTCCTTGGAACTTCACATTGACGATGAAAGACAGAAATGGCGTCGGGATATAATACAAAAGGCACAATGCCGACTTAAGTACAAGAAGGGTAAATCGCCTCATAGTTTGTGGTTTGCTTTGAGCGTTTCCTGGGGATCAGTATTAGATTCCGATGCACTACTGCAGCTTTACTCTATCCCTTGGAGCTTCGCATTGACGATGAAACACAGAAATTGCGTCGGGATTTAATACAGAAGGCACAATGCCGACCTAGGTTCAAGAAGAGTGAATCTTCGCATTGTTTTTGGATTGCTTTGAGCGTTTCCCGGGAGATCAGTATTATATTCCGATGCACTACTGCAGCTTTACTCTATCTTTGGGACTTTCACATCGACGATGAAAAACAGAAATTGCGTCGGTATTAAATACAAAAGGCACAATGCCGACTTAAGTACAAAAAGAGTAAATCATCTCATTGTCTGTGGTTTGCTTTGAGCGTGTCCTGGGAGATCAGTATTAGTTTCCGATGCAGTACTGCAGGTTTACTGTATCCCTTTGACGATCACGTTGACGATGAAACACCGAAATTGCGTTTTCATTTAATATATTAGGCACAATGCCGACTTAAGTACAAGAAGAGTAAATATTCTCATTGTTTATGGTTTGCTTTGAGTGTTTCATGGGAGATCAGTATTACATTTCGATGCACTACTGCAGCATTACACAAACCCTTGTTCCTACAAATTGAAGATGGAACACAGACATTGAGTCTCGATTTAATACAAAAGGCACAATGCCGACTTATGTACAATAAGGGTAAATCTTCTCATTGTTTGTGGTTTGCTTTGAGCGTTTCCTGGGATATCAGTATTAGATTCCGATGCACTACTGCAGCATTACTCTATCCCTTTGACCTTCACATTGACGATGAAACGCAGAAATTGTGTCGGCATGTAATACAAATGCCCAATGCCGACTTAAGTGCAAGAAGAGTAAATCTTCTAATTGTTTGTGGTTAGCTTTGAGTGTTTCCTGGGAGATCAGTATTTGATTCCGGTGCACTACTGTAGCTTTACTCTATCCGTTTGACGTTCACATTGACGATGAAACACAAAAATTGCGTCGAAATTTAATACAAAAGGCACAATGCCGACTTTAGTACAAAAGGGTAAATTTTCTGGTTGTTTGTGGTTTTTTTTGAGCGTATCCTGCGAGATCATTATTAGATTCCGATGCACTACTGCAGCTTTTGTCTACCCCTTGGACCTACACATTGACGATGAAACACAGAAATTGCCTCGGGATTTAATACAAAAGTCACATTACGGACTTAAGTACAAGATGAGTAAATCGCCTCATTGTTTGTGGTTTGCTTTGAGCGTTTCCCGGGAGATCAGGATTATATTCCGATGCACCACTGCAGCTTTACTCTATCTCTGGGACCTTCACTTCGACGATGAAACACAGAAATTGCTTCGGTATTAAATACAAAATTCACAATTACGAGTTAAGTACAAGAAGAGTAAATCGTATCACTGTTTTTGGTTTGCTTTGAGCGTTTCATGAGAGATCAGTATTAGATTCCGATGCACTACTGCAGCTTTACTCTATCCCTTGATCTTTCACATTGGCGATAAAACACAGAAATTGCGTCGGGATTTAATTCAAAACGCACAATGCCGACTTACGTAGAAGAAGAGTATATCTTCTCATTGTTTGTGGATTGCTTTGAGCGTTTCCAGGGAGGTCACTATTAGATTCGGATGCACTACTGAAGCATTGCTCTATCACTTCGACCTTCACATTGAAGATGAACCACAGAAATTGCGCCTCGATTTAATACAAAGGGCTCAATGCTGACTTAAGTACAAGAAGAGTAAATCTTCTCATTGTTTGTGGATTGCTTTGAGCGTTTCCAGGGAGGTCACTATTAGATTCCGATGTACTACTGCAGCTATACACTATCCCTTGGAGCTTCACATTGACGATGAAACACATAAGTTGCTTTGGGATTTGATACAAAAGGAACAATGCAGGCTTAAATACAAGATAGAGAAAATCTTGTCATTGTTAGTGGTTTGCATTAAGCGTTTCCTGAGTGATCAATATTAGATTCCGATGCATAACTGCAGCTTTACTATGTCCTTTGGACCTGCACACTGACGATGGAACACAGAGATAGCGTCAGGATTTAATACAAATAGCACAATGATGACTGAAGCACAGGAAGAGTAAATCTTCTCATTGTTTGTGGCTTGCTTTGAGCGTGTGCTGGGAGATCAGTATAGGATTCCGATGCATTACTGCAGCTTTACTCTATCATTTTGACTTTCACATTGCCGATGGAACACAGAATTTGCCTCGAGATTTAATACAAAAGGCACAATGCCGACTTAAGTACAAGAAGGGTAAATCTTCTCATTGTTTTTGGTTCAATTTGAGCGTTTTTCGGGAGATCAGTATTAGATTCAGATGCACTACTGCACCTTTACTTTATCCCTTGGTCATTCACATAGATGATGAATCACATAAATTGCGTCGGGATTTAATGCAAAAGGCACAATGCTGACTTAAGTCTAAGAAGAGTAAATCTTCTCATTCTTTGTGGTTTCTATGAGCTTTTCCTTGGAGTTCGGTATTAGACTCCGATGAACTACTGCAGCTTTACACTATCCGTTGGAACTTCACATTGACGATGAAACACAGATATCGCGTGGGGATTCAATACAAAAGCACAATGCCGACTTAAGTACAACAAAAGTAAATCTTCTCATTGTTTGTGGTTTGCTTAGAGCGTTTCCTGGGAGATCCGTATTAGATTCTGATGCACTACTGCAGCTTTACACTATCCCTTGGACCTTCACACTCACGATGAAACACAGATATTGCGTCGGGATTTAATACGAAAGGCACAATTCCGTCTTAAGTACAAGAAGAGTAAATCATCTCATTGTTTGGGGTTTGCTTTGAGCGTTTCCTGGGAGATCAGTATTAGATTCAGATGCACTAATGCAGCTTTACTCTATCCCTAGGTCCTTCACATTAACGATGAATCACAGAAATTGCGTCGGGATTTAATGCAAATGGCACAATGCTGACTTAAGTCTAAGAAGAGTCAATCTTCTCAATGTTTGTGGTTTGCATTTAGCGCTTTCTCGCGAGATCTGTATTAGATCCCGATGCACTACTGCGGATTTACTCTATCCCTTGGACCTTCATTTTGACGATGAAACACAGATATTGCGTCGGGATTTAATACAAAAGACACAATGCCGACTAAAGTACAAGAACAGTAAATCCTCTCATTGTTTGTGGCTTGCTTTAAGCGTTTCCAGGGAGATCAGTATTAGATTACGATGCACTACTGCAGATTTTGTCTATCCCTTGGAGCTTCACATTGACGATGAAACACAGAAATTGCGTTGGGATTTAATACAAGGGGCACAATGAAGACTTAAGTACAAGAAGAGTAAATCATCTCATTGTTTGGGGTTTGCTTTGAGCGTTTCCTGGGAGATCAGTATTAGATTCAGATGCACTAATGCAGCTTTACTCTGTCCCTTGGACCTTCATATTGACGATGAAACACAGAAATTGCGTCGGGATTTAATACAAAAGGCACAATGCTGACTTAAGTACAAGAAGAGTAATTCATCACATTGTTTGTGGCTTGCTCTGAGCGTGTCCTGGGAGATCAGTATTCGATTACGATGCACTAATGCAGATATACTCTATCCCTTTGAGCTTCACATTGACGATGAAACACAGAAATTGCGTCGGAATTTTATACAAAGGGCACAATGAAGACATAAGTACAAGAAGAGTAAATCTTCTCATTGTAAGTGGTTTGCTTTGAGCGTTTCCTGGGGGATCAGTATGAGATTCCGATGCACTACTGCCGCTTTACTCTATCCCTTGGACATTCGCATTGATGATGAAATACAGAAATTGCGTCGGGATTTAGTACAAAAGGCACAATGCCGACTTAAGTACAATAAGGGTAAATCTTCTCATTGTTTCTGGTGTGCTTTGAGCGTTTCCTGGGAGATCAGTATTAGATTCCGATGCACTACCACAGCTTAACTCTATCGCTAGGACCTTCACATTGACGATGAAACACAGAAATAGCGACGGGATTTAATACAAAAGGCTCAATACCCACCTACGTACAAGAAAAGTAAATCTTCTAATTGTTTGTGGATTGATTTGTGGGTTACCTTGGACATCAGTATTAGATTCCGATGCACTACTGCAACTTTACTCTATCCCTTGGAACTTCACATTGACGATGGAACACAGACATTGCGTCGGGATATAATACAAAAGGCATAATGCTGACTTAAGTACAAGAAGAGTGAATTTTCTCATTGTTTGTGGTTTGTTTTGAGCGTCTCCTGCGAGATCAGTATTAGATTCCGATGCATTACCGCAGTTTTACTCTATCCCTTGGAACGTGATACTGCCGATGAAACACAGAAATTGCGTCGGGACTTAATACAAAAGGCACAATGCCGACTTAAGTACACTGAGAATAAATGTTCTCATTGTGTGTGGTTTGCTTTGAGCGTTTCCAGGGAGATCAGTATTTGTTTCCGATGCGCTACTGCCGCTTTACTCTATTCCTTGGACCTTCACATTGACGATGAACCACAGACATTGCGTCGGGATTTAATACATGAGGCAAATTGCTGACTTAAGTACAAGAAGAGTAAATCTTTGAGCGTTTTCTGGGAGATCATTATTAGATTCCGAAGCACTACTGCCGTTTTACTCTATACCTTGGATTTTCACATTGACGTTGTAACACAGCAATTGCGTCGGGATTTAATACAGAACGCACAATGCCGACCTAAGTACAAAAAGAGACAATCTTCTCGTTGTTTGTGGTTTGCTTTGACCGTTTCCTGGGAGACCATTATTTGATTCCGATGCACTGATGCAGCTTTACTCTATCTCTTGGACCTTCACATTGACGATGAAACACAGAAATTGCGTTGGAATTTAATAAAAAACGCAAAATGATGACTTAAGCACAAGAAGTGTAAATCTTCTGATTGTTTGTGTTTGGCTTTGAACGTTTCTTGTGAGATCAGTATTAGATTCCGATGCACTACTGCAGCTTTACTCCATTCCTTGGACCTTCACATTGAAGATGAAACACAGAAATTGCTTGGGGATTTAATACGAAAGTTACAATGCCGACTTCAGTGCAAGAGGAGTGAATCTTCTCATTGTTTATGGTTTGCTTTCAGCGTTTCCTGGGTGACCAGTATTAGATTCCGATGCACTACTGCAGCTTTTCTCTATCCCTTTGATGCTCACATTGACGAGGAAACACAGAAATTGCTTCGGGATTTAATACGAAAGTTAAAATGCCGACTTCAGTGCAAGAGGAGTGAATCTTCTCATTGTTTGTGGTTTGCTTTCAGCGTTTCTTGGGTGATCGGTATTATATTCCGATGCAATACTGCAGCTTTACTCTATCCCTTTGACCTCCGCATTGACGATGAAAATCAGAATTTGCGTCGGGGTTTATTATAAAAGGCACAATGCCAACTTAAGGACAAGAAGAGAGAATCTTCTCATTGTTTGTGGTTTGCTTTGAGTGTTTCCTGGGGGATCGGTATTAGATTCCGATGCACTATTGCAGCTTTACTCTATCCCTTGGACCTTCACATTGATGATGAAACTCAGAATTTGCGTCGGGAGTTATTAAAAAAGGCACAATGTCTACTTAAGTACAGGATGAATGAGTCTTCTCATTGTTTGTGGTTTGCCTTGTGTGTTTCCTGGGGGATCGGTATTAGATTCAGATGCACTACTGCACCTTTACTTTATCCCTTGGTCATTCACATAGATGATGAATCACATAAATTGCGTCGGGATTTAATGCAAAAGGCACAATGCTGACTTAAGTCTAAGAAGAGTAAATCTTCTCATTCTTTGTGGTTTCTATGAGCTTTTCCTTGGAGTTCGGTATTAGACTCCGATGAACTACTGCAGCTTTACACTATCCGTTGGAACTTCACATTGACGATGAAACACAGATATCGCGTCGGGATTCAATACAAAAACACAATGCCGACTTAAGTACAACAAAAGTAAATCTTCTCATTGTTTGTGGTTTGCTTAGAGCGTTTCCTGGGAGATCCGTATTAGATTCTGATGCACTACTGCAGCTTTACACTATCCCTTGGACCTTCACACTCACGATGAAACACAGATATTGCGTCGGGATTTAATACGAAAGGCACAATTCCGTCTTAAGTACAAGAAGAGTAAATCATCTCATTGTTTGGGGTTTGCTTTGAGCGTTTCCTGGGAGATCAGTATTAGATTCAGATGCACTAATGCAGCTTTACTCTATCCCTTGGTCCTTCACATTAACGATGAATCACAGAAATTGCGTCGGGATTTAATGCAAATGGCACAATGCTGACTTAAGTCTAAGAAGAGTCAATCTTCTCAATGTTTGTGGTTTGCATTTAGCGCTTCCTCGCGAGATCTGTATTAGATCCCGATGCACTACTGCGGATTTACTCTATCCCTTGGACCTTCATTTTGACGATGAAACACAGATATTGCGTCGGGATTTAATACAAAAGACACAATGCCGACTAAAGTACAAGAACAGTAAATCCTCTCATTGTTTGTGGCTTGCTTTAAGCGTTTCCAGGGAGATCAGTATTAGATTACGATGCACTACTGCAGATTTTGTCTATCCCTTGGAGCTTCACATTGACGATGAAACACAGAAATTGCGTTGGGATTTAATACAAGGGGCACAATGAAGACTTAAGTACAAGAAGAGTAAATCATCTCATTGTTTGGGGTTTGCTTTGAGCGTTTCCTGGGAGATCAGTATTAGATTCAGATGCACTAATGCAGCTTTACTCTGTCCCTTGGACCTTCATATTGACGATGAAACACAGAAATTGCGTCGGGATTTAATACAAAAGGCACAATGCTGACTTAAGTACAAGAAGAGTAAATCATCACATTGTTTGTGGCTTGCTCTGAGCGTGTCCTGGGAGATCAGTATTCGATTACGATGCACTAATGCAGATACACTCTATCCCTTTGAGCTTCACATTGACGATGAAACACAGAAATTGCGTCGGAATTTTATACAAAGGGCACAATGAAGACATAAGTACAAGAAGAGTAAATCTTCTCATTGTAAGTGGTTTGCTTTGAGCGTTTCCTGGGGGATCAGTATGAGATTCCGATGCACTACTGCCGCTTTACTCTATCCCTTGGACATTCGCATTGATGATGAAATACAGAAATTGCGTCGGGATTTAGTACAAAAGGCACAATGCCGACTTAAGTACAATAAGGGTAAATCTTCTCATTGTTTCTGGTGTGCTTTGAGCGTTTCCTGGGAGATCAGTATTAGATTCCGATGCACTACCACAGCTTAACTCTATCGCTAGGACCTTCACATTGACGATGAAACACAGAAATAGCGACGGGATTTAATACAAAAGGCTCAATACCCACCTACGTACAAGAAAAGTAAATCTTCTAATTGTTTGTGGATTGATTTGTGGGTTACCTTGGACATCAGTATTAGATTCCGATGCACTACTGCAACTTTACTCTATCCCTTGGAACTTCACATTGACGATGGAACACAGACATTGCGTCGGGATATAATACAAAAGGCATAATGCTGACTTAAGTACAAGAAGAGTGAATTTTCTCATTGTTTGTGGTTTGTTTTGAGCGTCTCCTGCGAGATCAGTATTAGATTCCGATGCATTACCGCAGTTTCACTCTATCCCTTGGAACGTGATACTGCCGATGAAACACAGAAATTGCGTTGGGACTTAATACAAAAGGCACAATGCCGACTTAAGTACACTGAGAATAAATGTTCTCATTGTGTGTGGTTTGCTTTGAGCGTTTCCAGGGAGATCAGTATTTGTTTCCGATGCGCTACTGCCGCTTTACTCTATCCCTTGGACCTTCACATTGACGATGAACCACAGACATTGCGTCGGGATTTAATACATGAGGCAAATTGCTGACTTAAGTACAAGAAGAGTAAATCTTTGAGCGTTTTCTGGGAGATCATTATTAGATTCCGAAGCACTACTGCCGTTTTACTCTATACCTTGGATTTTCACATTGACGTTGTAACACAGCAATTGCGTCGGGATTTAATACAGAACGCACAATGCCGACCTAAGTACAAAAAGAGACAATCTTCTCGTTGTTTGTGGTTTGCTTTGACCGTTTCCTGGGAGACCATTATTTGATTCCGATGCACTGATGCAGCTTTACTCTATCTCTTGGACCTTCACATTGACGATGAAACACAGAAATTGCGTTGGAATTTAATAAAAAACGCAAAATGATGACTTAAGCACAAGAAGTGTAAATCTTCTGATTGTTTGTGTTTGGCTTTGAACGTTTCTTGTGAGATCAGTATTAGATTCCGATGCACTACTGCAGCTTTACTCCATTCCTTGGACCTTCACATTGAAGATGAAACACAGAAATTGCTTGGGGATTTAATACGAAAGTTACAATGCCGACTTCAGTGCAAGAGGAGTGAATCTTCTCATTGTTTATGGTTTGCTTTCAGCGTTTCCTGGGTGACCAGTATTAGATTCCGATGCACTACTGCAGCTTTTCTCTATCCCTTTGATGCTCACATTGACGAGGAAACACAGAAATTGCTTCGGGATTTAATACGAAAGTTAAAATGCCGACTTCAGTGCAAGAGGAGTGAATCTTCTCATTGTTTGTGGTTTGCTTTCAGCGTTTCTTGGGTGATCGGTATTATATTCCGATGCAATACTGCAGCTTTACTCTATCCCTTTGACCTCCGCATTGACGATGAAAATCAGAATTTGCGTCGGGGTTTATTATAAAAGGCACAATGCCAACTTAAGGAAAAGAAGAGAGAATCTTCTCATTGTTTGTGGTTTGCTTTGAGTGTTTCCTGGGGGATCGGTATTAGATTCCGATGCACTATTGCAGCTTTACTCTATCCCTTGGACCTTCACATTGATGATGAAACTCAGAATTTGCGTCGGGAGTTATTAAAAAAGGCACAATGTCTACTTAAGTACAGGATGAATGAGTCTTCTCATTGTTTGTGGTTTGCCTTGTGTGTTTCCTGGGAGATCGGTATTATATTCCGATGCACTACTGCAGCTTTACGCTATCCCTTGGACCTTCACATTGACGATGAAACGCAGAAATTGCGTCGGGATTTAATACAAAAAGCACAATGCCGACTTATGTACAAGAAGAGGAAATCTAAACACTGTTTGTGGTTTTGCCTTGAGCGTTTCCTGGGAAATCAGTATTAGATTCCGATGCACTACTGCAGCTTTACCCCATACTTTAACCTTCGCATTGACGATGAAACACAAAAATTGCGTCGGGATTTAATACAAAAGGCACAATGCCAACTTAAGTACAAGAACAGTAAATCTTCTTATTGTTTTTGGTTTGCTTTGAGCGTTACCTGGGAGATCAGTATTAGATTCCGAACACTACTGCAGCATTACTCTATCCCTTGGACCTTCACATTGACGATGAACGACAGACATTGCGTCCGGATTTAATACATGAGGCAAACGCTGACATAAGTACGAGAAGAGTAAATATTCTCACTGATTGTGGTTTGCTTTGAGCGTTTCCTGAGAGATCATTATTAGATTCCGATGCACTACTGCCGCTTTACTCTATACCTTGGATTTTCCCATTGTCGATGTAACACAGCAATGGCGTCGGGATTTAATACAAAACGCACAATGCCGACCTAAGTGCAAGAAGAGTCAATCTTCTCGTTGTTTGTAGTTTGCTTTGACCGTTTCCTGGGAGATCAGTATTTGATTCCGATGCACTCATGCAGCTTTACTCTATCCCTTGGACCTTCACATTGACGATGAAACACAGAAATTGCGTTGGAATTTAATAAAAAACACAGAATGATGACTTAAGTGCAAGAAGTGTAACTCTTCTCATTGTTTGTGGTTTGCTTTGAACGTTTCTTGTGAGATCAGTATTAGATTCCGATGCACTACTGCAGCTTTACTCAAATCCTTGGACCTTCAGATTGACGATGAAACACAGAAATTGCTTCGGGATTTAATACGAAAGTTACAATGCCGATTTCAGTGCAAAAGGAGTGAATCTTCTCATTGTTTGTGGTTTGCTTTCAGCGTTTCCTGGGTGATCAGTATTAGATTCCGATGCACTACTGCAGCTTTACTCTATCCCTTTGACGTTCACATTTACGATGAGACACAGAAATTGCTTCGTGATTTAATACGAAAGTTACAATGCCGACTTCATTGCAAGAGGAGTGAATCTTCTCATTGTTTGTGGTTTGCTCTAAGCGATTCCTGGGTGATCGGTATTAGATTCAGCTGCACTACTGCAGCTTTACTCTATCGCTTTGACCTCCGCATTGGCGATGAAAATCAGAATTTGCGTCGGGGTTTAATAAAAAAGGCACAATGCCAACTTAAGTACAAGATGAGAGAATCTCCTCATAGTTTCTGGTTTGCTGTGAGTGTTTCCTGGGAGATCGGTATTAGATTCCGATGCACTACAGCAGCTTTACTCTATCCCTTGGACCTTCACATTGACGATGAAACGCAGAAATTGCGTCGGGATTTAATACAAAAGGCACAATGCCGACTTAAGTACAAGAAGAATAAATCTCCTCATTGTTTGTGCTTTTGCTTTGAGCGTTTGCTGGGAGCTCACTATTAGATTCCGATGCACTACTGCAGCTTTACATTATCCTTTGACCTTCGCAGTGACGATGAAACTCAGTATTTCCGTCGGGATTTATTAAAAAAGGCATAATGCCTACTTATGTACAGGAAGAGTCAATCTTCTCATTGTGTGTGGTTTGCTTAGAGCGTTTACTGGGAAATCGGTATTAGATTCCGATGCACTACTGCAGCATTACTCAACCCCTTGGATCTTCACATTGACGATGAAACACAGCAATTGCGTCGCGATTTAATGTAAAAGGCACTATGCCGACTTCAGTACTGGAAGAGTAAATCTTCTCATGGTTTGTGGTTTGCTTTGAGCGTTTCCTGGGAGATCAATATTAGATTCTGACGCACCCCTGCAGCATTACTCTATCCCTTGGACCATCACATTGACGATGAAACACAAACGTTGCATCGGTATTTAATACAAAAGGCACAAAGCCGACTTAAGTACAAGAAGATAAAATCTTCTCATTGTTTGTGGTATGATTTGAGTGTTTCCTGGGAGATCAGTATTATATTCCGATGCACTTCTGCAGCTTAACTGAATACCTTGGACCTTTACTTTGACGATGAAACACAGAAATTGCGGCGGAATTTAATACAAAATTCACAATGCCGACTTATGTACAAGAAGAGATAATCTTCAATTGTTTTTGGTCATCTTTGAGCGAATCCTGGGTGATCAGTATTAGATTCATAAGCACTACTGCAACTTTCCTCTATTCCTTGGACCTCCACATTGACGATGAAATACAGATATTGCGTCGGGATTTATTACAAAAGGCACAATGCCGACTTAAGTACAAGAACAGTAAATCTTCTCATTGTTTGTGATTTGCTTTGAGCTTTTCCTGGGAGATTAGTATTAGATTCCGATGCACTACTGCAGCTATAGTCTATCTCTTCGAGCTTCATATTGACGATGAAACACAGAAGTTGCGTCGGGATTTAATACGAAAGGCACAATGCCGATTTAAGTACAAGAAGAGTAGATCTTCTCATTGTTTGTGGTTTGTTTTAAGCGTTTCCAGGGAGATCAGTATTACTTTCTGATGCACTACTGCAGCTTTACACTATCTCTTGGGCTTTCACTTTGTCGATGAAACACAGAAATAGCGTCGGGATTTAATACAAAAGCACAATGCCGACTTAAGTACAAAAAGAGAAAGTCTGCTCATTGCCTGTGGATGCCTTGTGCGTTTCCTGGGAGTTCAGAATTAGATTCCAATGCACAACTGCAGCTTTACTCTATCCCTTGGACCTTCACATTGACGATGGAACACAGATATAGCGTCGGGATTTAATACAAAAGGCACAATGCCGACTTACGTACAAGAAGATAAAGTCTTCTCATTGTTTGTGGTATGCTTTGAGCGTTTCCTGGGAGATCAGTATTACATTCTGATGCACTACTGCAGCTTCACACTATCTCATGGACTTTCACTTTGTCGATGAAACACAGAAATTGCGTCGGGATTTAATGCAAAAGGCACTATGACGATGTCAGTACTGGAAGAATAATCTTCTCATTGCTTGTGGTTTGCTTTGAGCGTTCCTGGGAGATCAGAGTTTGATTCCGACGCACCTCTGCAGCATTACTCTATCCCTTGGACCTTCACATTGATGATGAAACACAGAAATTGCGTCGCGTTGTAATACAAAAGGCTCAATGCCGATTTAAGAACAAGAAGAGTAAATCTTCTCATTGTTTGAGGTTTGCATTAAGCGTTTCGTGGGGAATCAGTATTTGATTCCAATGCACTACTGCAGCTTTACTCTATGCGTCGCACCTTCACATTGACGATGAGACACAGATATTGCGTCGGGATTTAATACAAAGGGCACAAAGCCGACTTCAGTACAGCAAGTGTAAATCTTTTCATTGTTGGTGGTTTGAATTGAGCGTTTGATGGGAGAACAATATTAGATTCCGATGCACCACTGCTGCTTTACTCTATCCCTTGGAGCTTCACATTGACGATGAAACACAGAAATTGCGTTGGAATTTAATAAAAAACGCAGAATGATGACTTAAGTGCAAGAAGTGTAACTCTTCTCATTGTTTGTGGTTTGCTTTGAACGTTTCTTGTGAGATCAGTATTAGATTCCGATGCACTACTGCAGCTTTACTCAAATCCTTGGACCTTCAGATTGACGATGAAACACAGAAATTGCTTCGGGATTTAATACGAAAGTTACAATGCCGATTTCAGTGCAAAAGGAGTGAATCTTCTCATTGTTTGTGGTTTGCTTTCAGCGTTTCCTGGGTGATCAGTATTAGATTCCGATGCACTACTGCAGCTTTACTCTATCCCTTTGACGTTCACATTTACGATGAGACACAGAAATTGCTTCGTGATTTAATACGAAAGTTACAATGCCGACTTCATTGCAAGAGGAGTGAATCTTCTCATTGTTTGTGGTTTGCTCTAAGCGATTCCTGGGTGATCGGTATTAGATTCAGCTGCACTACTGCAGCTTTACTCTATCGCTTTGACCTCCGCATTGGCGATGAAAATCAGAATTTGCGTCGGGGTTTAATAAAAAAGGCACAATGCCAACTTAAGTACAAGATGAGAGAATCTCCTCATAGTTTCTGGTTTGCTGTGAGTGTTTCCTGGGAGATCGGTATTAGATTCCGATGCACTACAGCAGCTTTACTCTATCCCTTGGACCTTCACATTGACGATGAAACGCAGAAATTGCGTCGGGATTTAATACAAAAGGCACAATGCCGACTTAAGTACAAGAAGAATAAATCTCCTCATTGTTTGTGCTTTTGCTTTGAGCGTTTGCTGGGAGCTCACTATTAGATTCCGATGCACTACTGCAGCTTTACATTATCCTTTGACCTTCGCAGTGACGATGAAACTCAGTATTTCCGTCGGGATTTATTAAAAAAGGCATAATGCCTACTTATGTACAGGAAGAGTCAATCTTCTCATTGTGTGTGGTTTGCTTAGAGCGTTTACTGGGAAATCGGTATTAGATTCCGATGCACTACTGCAGCATTACTCAACCCCTTGGATCTTCACATTGACGATGAAACACAGCAATTGCGTCGCGATTTAATGTAAAAGGCACTATGCCGACTTCAGTACTGGAAGAGTAAATCTTCTCATGGTTTGTGGTTTGCTTTGAGCGTTTCCTGGGAGATCAATATTAGATTCTGACGCACCCCTGCAGCATTACTCTATCCCTTGGACCATCACATTGACGATGAAACACAAACGTTGCATCGGTATTTAATACAAAAGGCACAAAGCCGACTTAAGTACAAGAAGATAAAATCTTCTCATTGTTTGTGGTATGATTTGAGTGTTTCCTGGGAGATCAGTATTATATTCCGATGCACTTCTGCAGCTTAACTGA
Organism: Schistocerca piceifrons; assembly: GCF_021461385.2. Taxonomy (NCBI): domain Eukaryota; kingdom Metazoa; phylum Arthropoda; class Insecta; order Orthoptera; family Acrididae; genus Schistocerca; species Schistocerca piceifrons. The sequence goes on along the minus strand of NC_060139.1, from coordinate 1,122,082,185 downwards.
ATACCTTGGACCTTTACTTTGACGATGAAACACAGAAATTGCGGCGGAATTTAATACAAAATTCACAATGCCGACTTATGTACAAGAAGAGATAATCTTCAATTGTTTTTGGTCATCTTTGAGCGAATCCTGGGTGATCAGTATTAGATTCATAAGCACTACTGCAACTTTCCTCTATTCCTTGGACCTCCACATTGACGATGAAATACAGATATTGCGTCGGGATTTATTACAAAAGGCACAATGCCGACTTAAGTACAAGAACAGTAAATCTTCTCATTGTTTGTGATTTGCTTTGAGCTTTTCCTGGGAGATTAGTATTAGATTCCGATGCACTACTGCAGCTATAGTCTATCTCTTCGAGCTTCATATTGACGATGAAACACAGAAGTTGCGTCGGGATTTAATACGAAAGGCACAATGCCGATTTAAGTACAAGAAGAGTAGATCTTCTCATTGTTTGTGGTTTGTTTTAAGCGTTTCCAGGGAGATCAGTATTACTTTCTGATGCACTACTGCAGCTTTACACTATCTCTTGGACTTTCACTTTGTCGATGAAACACAGAAATTGCGTCGGGATTTAATACAATAGGCACAATGCTGACTTCAGTACAGGAAGACTAAATCTTCCCACTGTTTGTGGTTTGCTTTGAGGGTTTCCTGGGAGATCAGTATTACATTCTGATGCACTACTGCAGCTTCACACTATCTCTTGGGCTTTCACTTTGTCGATGAAACACAGAAATAGCGTCGGGATTTAATACAAAAGCACAATGCCGACTTAAGTACAAAAAGAGAAAGTCTGCTCATTGCCTGTGGATGCCTTGTGCGTTTCCTGGGAGTTCAGAATTAGATTCCAATGCACAACTGCAGCTTTACTCTATCCCTTGGACCTTCACATTGACGATGGAACACAGATATAGCGTCGGGATTTAATACAAAAGGCACAATGCCGACTTACGTACAAGAAGATAAAGTCTTCTCATTGTTTGTGGTATGATTTGAGCGTTTCCTGGGAGATCAGTATTAGATTCCATTGCACTACTGCAGCTTTACTCTATTCCTTGGACCCCTACATTGACGATGAAACACAGATATTGCGTCGGTATTTAATACAAAAGGCACAATGCCGACTTAAGTACAAGAAGAGATAGTCTTCTCACTGTTTGTGGTATGCTTTGAGCGTTTCCTGGGAGATCAGTATTACATTCTGATGCACTACTGCAGCTTCACACTATCTCATGGACTTTCACTTTGTCGATGAAACACAGAAATTGCGTCGGGATTTAATGCAAAAGGCACTATGACGATGTCAGTACTGGAAGAATAATCTTCTCATTGCTTGTTGTTTGCTTTGAGCGTTCCTGGGAGATCAGAGTTTGATTCCGACGCACCTCTGCAGCATTACTCTATCCCTTGGACCTTCACATTGATGATGAAACACAGAAATTGCGTCGCGTTGTAATACAAAAGGCTCAATGCCGATTTAAGAACAAGAAGAGTAAATCTTCTCATTGTTTGAGGTTTGCATTGAGCGTTTCGTGGGGAATCAGTATTTGATTCCAATGCACTACTGCTGCTTTACTCTATGCGTCGCACCTTCACATTGACGATGAGACACAGATATTGCGTCGGGATTTAATACAAAGGGCACAAAGCCGACTTCAGTACAGCAAGTGTAAATCTTTTCATTGTTGGTGGTTTGAATTGAGCGTTTGATGGGAGAACAATATTAGATTCCGATGCACCACTGCTGCTTTACTCTATCCCTTGGACCTTCACATTGACGATGAAACACAGAAATTGCGTCGGGATTTAACACAAAATGCACAATGCCTACTCAAGTACAAGAGGAGTAAATCTGCTCATTGGTTGTGGTTTGCTTTGAGCGTTTCCTGTGACATCGGTATTCGATTCCTATTTACTACTGCAGCTTTACTCTATCCCTTGGAACTTCACATTGACATTGAAACACAGAAATTGCGTCGGGGTGTAATACATAAGACACAATGCCGACTTAAGTACAAGAAGAGTAAATCTTCTCATTGTTTGTAGTTTGCTTTGAGCGTTTCCTGGGGGATCAGTATTAGATTCCATTGCACTAAAGCAGCTTTACTCTATCCCTTGGACCTTCACATTGACGATGAAACACAGAAAATGCGTCGGGATTTAATACAAAAGTACAATGCCGACTTCGGTACAGGAAGATTAAATCTTCTCATTGTTTGCAGTTTGCTTTAAGCGTTTCCTGGATGTTGAGTATTAGATTCCGATGCACTACTGCAGCTTTACTCTATCCCTTGGACCTTCACATTGACGATAAAACACAGAAATTGCGTCGGGATTTAATACAAAATGCTCAATGCGGACTTAAGTACAAGAAGAGTAAATCTTCTCATTGTTTGTGGTATGCTATGAGCGTTTGCTAGGAGATCAGTATTAGATTCCGATGCACGTCTACAGCTTTACTCTATCCCTTGCACCTTCAAATTGACAACTAGACAAAGAAATTGCGGGGGAATTAATACTAAAGGCACAATGCCGACTTAAGTACAAGAAGAGTAAATCTTCGCATTGTCTTTCGTCAGCTTTGAGCGTTTCCTTGGTGATCAGTATTAGATTCCGATTAACTGCTGCAGATTTACTCTATTCCTTGGAACTTCACATTCACAATGAAACGCAAAAATTGCGTAGGGGTTTAATACAAAAGGCAAAATGCTGACATAAGTACAAGAAGAGGAAATCTTTTTATGGTTTTTGGTTTGCTTTGAACATTTCCTGTGAGATCAGTATTAGATTCCGATGCAACACTGCAGCTTTACTCTATCCCTTGGACCTTCACATTGACGATGAAACCCAGATATTGCGTCAGGATATACCGCAAAAGGCACAATGTCGACTTATGTACAAGAAGAGAAAATCTTCTCACTGATTGTGGTTTGCTTTGAGCGTTTCCTGGGAGATCAGGATTAGATTCCGATGCACTACTGCAGCTTTACATATCCCTTGGACCGTCTCATGGACGATGAAACACAGAAATTGTGTCGGTATTAAATTCAAAAGGCACAATGCCGACTTAAGTACAAGAATAGTAAAGCGCCTCATTGTTTGTGGTTAGCTTTGAGCGTTTCCTGGGTATCAGTATTAGATTCCGATGCACTACTGCAGCTCTACTCTATCCCCTGGAGCTTCACATTGGCGATGAAACACAGAAATTTCGTCTGGATTTAATACAGAAGGAACAATGCCGACTTAAGTACAAGAAGAGTCAATCTTCGCATTGTTTGTGGTTTGCTTTGAGCGTTTCCCGGGAGATCTGTACTATATTCCGATGCACTACTGCTGCTTTACTCTATCACTGGGACTTTCACATCGACGATGAAACACAGAAATTGCGTCGGGATTTAATACAAAAGGCACAATGCCGCCTTAAGTACAAGAAGACTAAATCTTATCACTGTTTTTGGTTTGCATTGAGCGTTTCATGGGAGATCAGTATTAGATTCCGATTCACTAATGCAGCTTTACTCTATCCCTTGCACTTTCACATTGACGATGAAACACAGAAATTGCGTCGGGATTTAATACAAAAGGCACAATGCCGCCTTAAGTACAAGAAGAGTAAATCTTCTCATTGTTTATGGTTTGCTTTGAGTGTTTCATGGGAGATCAGTATTAGTTTCCAAAGCACTACTGCAGCGTTACTCTATCCCTTGGACCTTCACATTGACGATGAAACACAGAAATTGCGTCGGGATTTAATACCATAGGCACAATGCCGATTTAAGTACAAGAAGGGTAAATCGCCTCATAGTTTGTGGTTTGCTTTGAGCGTTTCCTGGGGATCAGTATTACATTCCGATGCACTACTGCAGCTTTACTCTATCCCTTGGAGCTTCGCATTGACGATGAAACACAGAAATTGCGTCGGGATTTAATACAGAAGGCACAATGCCGACTTAGGTACAAGAAGAGTGAATCTTCGCATTGTTTTTGGTTTGCTTTGAGCGTTTCCCGGGAGATCAGTATTATATTCCGATGCCCTACTGCAGCTTTACTCTATCTCTGGGACTTTCACATCGACGATGAAAACAGAAATTGCGTCGGTATTAAATACAAAAGGCAGAATGCCGACTTAAGTACAAAAAGAGTAAATCATCTCATTGTCTGTGGTTTGCTTTGAGCGTGTCCTGGGAGATCAGTATTAGTTTCCGATGCAGTACTGCAGGTTTACTGTATCCCTTTGACGATCACGTTGACGATGAAATATCGAAATTGCGTTTTCATTTAATATATTAGGCACAATGCCGACTTAAGTACAAGAAGAGTAAATCTTCTCATTGTTTATGGTTTGCTTTGAGTGTTTCATGGGAGATCAGTATTACATTTCGATGCACTACTGCAGCATTACTCAAACCCTTGTTCCTGCAAATTGAAGATGGGACACAGACATTGAGTCTCGATTTAATACAAAAGGCACAATGCCGACTTATGTACAATAAGGGTAAATCTTCTCATTGTTTGTGGTTTGCTTTGAGCGTTTCCTGGGATATCAGTATCAGATTCCGATGCACTACTGCAGCATTACTCTATCCCTTTGACCTTCACATTGACGATGAAACGCAGAAATTGTGTCGGCATGTAATACAAATGCCCAATGCCGACTTAAGTGCAAGAAGAGTAAATCTTCTAATTGTTTGTGGTTAGCTTTGAGTGTTTCCTGGGAGATCAGTATTATATTCCGATGCACCACTGCAGCTTTACTCTATCTCTGGGACCTTCACATCGACGATGAAACACAGAAATTGCTTCGGTATTAAATACAAAATTCACAATTACGAGTTAAGTACAAGAAGAATAAATCGTATCACTGTTTTTGGTTTGCTTTGAGCGTTTCATGAGAGATCAGTATTATTTTCCGATGCACTACTGCAGCTTTACTCTATCTCTGGGACCTTCACATCGACGATGAAACAAAGAAATTGCGTCGGTATTAAATACAAATGGCGCAATGCCGACTTATGTAAAAGAAGAGTAAATCTTCTCATTGTTTGTGGTTTGCTTTGAGCGTTTCCTGCGAAGTCAGTATTAGATTCCGATGCACTACTGCAGCTTTACGCTATCCCTTGGACCTTCACACTGAAGTTGAATCACAGAAATTGTGTCGGGATTTAATACAAAATTCACAATGCCGACTTAAGTACAAGAAGAGTAAATCTTCTCATTGTTTGTGGTTTGCTTTGTGCGATTTCTGCGAGATCAGTATTATTTTCCGATGCACTCTTGCGGCTCTCTTCTATCCCGTTTACCTACACATTGACGAAAAAACACAGAAATTGCGTCGGGATTTAATTCAAAAGGCACAATGCCGACTTACGTAGAAGAAGTGTATATCTTCTCATTGTTTGAGGTTTGCTTTGAGCGTTTCCTGGGAGATCAGTATTAGATTCGGATGCACTACTGAAGCATTGCTCTATCACTTCGACCTTCACATTGAAGATGAAACACAGAAATTGCGCCTCGATTTAATACAAAGGGCTCAATGCTGACTTAAGTACAAGAAGAGTAAATCTTCTCATTGTTTGTGGTTTGCTTTGAGCGTTTCCAGGGAGGTCACTATTAGATTCCGATGTACTACTGCAGCTATACACTATCCCTTGGAGCTTCACATTGACGATGAAACACAGAAGTTGCTTTGGGATTTGATACAAAAGGAACAATGCAGGCTTAAATACAAGATAGAGAAAATCTTGTCATTGTTAGTGGTTTGCATTGAGCGTTTCCTGAGTGATCAATATTAGATTATGATGCATAACTGCAGCTTTACTATGTCCTTTGGACCTGCACACTGACGATGGAACACAGAGATAGCCTCAGGATTTATTACAAATAGGACAATGATGACTGAAGCACAGGAAGAGTAAATCTTCTCATTGTTTGTGGCTTGCTTTGAGCGTTTGCTGGGAGATCAGTATAGGATTCCGATGCATTACTGCAGCTTTACTCTATCATTTTGACTTTCACATTGCCGATGGAACACAGAATTTGCGTCGAGATTTAATACGAAAGGCACAATGCCGACTTAAGTACAAGAAGAGTAAATCTTCTCATTGTTTTTGGTTCAATTTGAGCGATTTTTGGGAGATCAGTATTAGATTCAGATGCACTACTGCTGCTTTACCCTATCAATTTGACATTCGCATTGACGATGAAACTAAGAAATTGCGTCGGGGTTTAATCAAATATGCACAATGCCTACTTAAGGACAAGAAGAGAGAATCCTCTCATTGTTTGTGGGTTGCTTTGAGTGTTTCCTGGGAGATCGGTATTAGATTCCGATGTACTATTGCAGCTTTTCTCTATCCCTTTGACCAACACATTGACGATGAAACTCAGAATTTGCGTCGGGAGTTATTAAAAAAGGCAGAATGCTTACTTAAGTACAAGATGAGAGAATCTTCTCATTGTTTGTGGTTTGCTTTGTGTTTTTCCTGGGAGATCGGTATTATATTCCGATGCACTACTGCAGCTTTACGCTATCCCTTGGACCTTCACATTGATGATGAAACGCTGAAATTGCGTCGGGATTATATACAAAAGGCACAATGCCGACTTAAGTACAAGAAGAAAAAATCTCCTCACTGTTTGTGCTTTTGCTTAGAACGTTTCCTGGGAGATCAATATTGGATTCCGATGCACTACTGCAGCTTTGCCCCATCCTTTAACCTTCGCATTGACGATGAAACACAGAAATTGCGTCGGGATTTAATACAAAAGGCACTATGCCGACTTAAGTACAAGAACTTTAAATCTTCTTATTGATTTTGGTTTGCTTTGAGCGTTACCTGGGAGATCAGTATTAGCTTCCGAACACTACTGCAGCATTACTCTATCCCTTTGACCTTCACATTGACGATGAAACACAGCAATTGCGTCTGGATTTGAAAAAAAAGGCACATTGACGACTTAAGAACAAGAAAATTAAATCTTCTTATTGTGTGTGGTTTGCATTGAGCGTTACCTGGGAGATCAGTATTAGATTCCGATCACTACTGCAGCACTACGCTATCATTTGAACCTTCACATTGACGATGAAAAACAGGAATTGCGTTGGGATATAATAAAAAACGCAGAATGATGACTTAAGTACAAAAAGATTAAATCTTCTTATTGTATTTGGTTTGCTTTGAGCGTTACCTGGGAGATCAGTATTAGATTCCGATGCACTACTGCAGATTTACTCTATCCCTAGGACCTTCACATTGGCGATGAAACACAGAAATTGCGTCGGGATTTAATACAAAAGGCACAATCCCGACTTCAGTACAGGAAGATTCAATCTTCTAATTGTTTGTGGTTTGCTTTGAGCGTTTCCTGGGTGATCAGTATTCGATTCCGATGCACAACTGCTGCTTTCCTCTATGCCTTGGCCTTCACATTGACGACGAAATACAGAGATTGTGTCGGGATTAAATACAAAAGGCAGAATGCCGGCTTGAGTACAAGAAGAGTCAATCTCCTCGTTGTTTGTGCTTTTGCTTTGAGCGATTCCTGGGAGATCAGTATTAGATTCCGAACAATACTGCAGCTTTACTCTATCCCCTGGACTTTCACATTGACGATGAAACACAGCTATTGCGTCGGGATTTAATACAAAACGCACAATGCCGACCTAAGTACAAGGAGAGTCAATCCTCTCGTTTTTTGTGGTTTGCTTTTAGCGTTTCCTGGGAGATCAGTATTAGATTCCGATGCACTACTGCAGCATTACTCTATCCCTTGGACCTTCACATTGACGATGAAACACAGAAATTGCTTCGGGATTTAATACGAAAATTACAATGCCGATTTCAGTGCAAGAGGAGTGAATCTTCTCATTGTTTGTGGTTTGCTTCCAGCGTTTCCTGGGTGATCGGTATTAGATTCAGATGCACTACTGCAGCTTTACTCTATTCCTTTGACCTCCGCATTGGCAATGAAAATCAGAATTTGCGTCGTGGTTTAATAAAAAAGGCACAATGCCGACTTAAGTACAAGATGAGAGAATCTTCTCATAGTTTGTGGTTTGCTGTGAGTGTTTCCTGGGAGATCGGTATTAGATTCCGATGCACTACAGCAGCTTTACTCTATCCCTTGGACCTTCACATTGACGATGAAACACAGATATTGCGTCGGGATTTAATACAAAATGCACAATCTCGACTTGAGTACAGGAAGAGTCAATCTTCTAATTGTTTGTGGTTTGCTTTGAGCGTTTCCTGTGTGATCAGTATTCGATTCCGATGCACAACTGCTACTTTCCTATATGCCTTGGACCTTCACATTGACGACGAAACACAGATATTGCGTCGGGATTTAAGACAAAAGGCAGAATACCGACTTGAGTACAAGAAGAGTGAATCTCCTCATTGTTTGTGCTTTTGCTTTGAGCGATTCCTGGGAGATTAGTATTAGATTCCGAACAATACTGCAGCTTTACTCTATCCCTTGGACCTTCACATTGATGATGAATCTCAGAATTTGCGTCGGGAGTTATTAAAAAAGGCACAATGCCTACTTAAGTACACGATGAGAGAGTCTTCTCATTGTTTGTGGTTTGCTTAGTGTGTTTGCTGGGAGATCGGTATTATATTCCGATGCACTACTGCAGCTTTACGCTATCCCTTGGACCTTCACATTGACGATGAAACGCAGAAATTGCGTCGGGATTTAATACAAAAGCCACAATGCCGACTTAAGTACAAGAAGACGAAATCTCCTCACTGTTTGTGGTTTTGCCTTGAACGTTTCCTGGGAGATCAGTATTATATTCCGATGCACTACTGCAGCTTTACCCCATCCTTTAACCTTCGCATTGACGATGGAACACAAAAACTGCGTCGGGATTTACGCCAAAAGGCACAATGCCGACTTAAGAACAAGAACAGTAAATCTTCTTATTGTATTTGGTTTGCTTTGAGCGTTACCTGGGAGATCAGTATTAGATTCCGAACACTACTGCAGCATTACTCTATCCCTTGGACTTTCACATTGACGATGAACCACAGACATTGCGTCGGGATTTAATACATGAGGCAAACTGCTGTCATAAGTACAAGAAGAGTAAATATTCTCACTGATTGTGGTTTGCTTTGAGCGTTTCCTGGGAGATAATTACTAGATTCAGATGCACTACTGCCGCTTTACCCTATATCTTGGACTTTCACATTGCCGATGTATCACAGCAATGGCGTCGGGATTTAATACAGAAGGCACAATGCCAACCTAAGTACAAGAAGAGTCAATCTTCTCGTTGTTTGTGGTTTGCTTTGACCATTTCCTGGGAGATCAGTATTTGATTCCTAAGCACTCATGCAGCGTTACTCTATCCCTTAGACCTTCACATTGACGATGAAACACAGATATTGCGTTGGAATTTAATAAAAAAACGCAGAACGATGACTTAAGTACAAAAAGTGTAAATCTTCTCATTGTTTGTGGTTTGCTTTGAACGTTTCTTGTGAGATCAGTATTAGATTCCGATGCACTACTGCAGCTTTACTCTATCGCTTTGACATTCGCATTGACGATGAAACTAAGAAATTGCGTCGGGGTTTAATCAAATATGCACAATGCCTACTTAAGGACAAAGAGAGAGAATCCTCTCGTTGTTTGTGGGTTGCTGTGAGTGTTTCCTGGGAGATCGGTATTAGATTCCTATGTAATATTGCAGCTTTACTCTATCCCTTTGACCTTCACGTTGACGATGAAGCTCAGAATTTGCTTCGGGAGTTATTAAAAAAGGCACAATGCCTACTTATGTACAAGAAGAGTCTATCTTCTCATTGTTTGTGGTTTGCTTAGAGTGTTTACTGCTAGATCGGTATTTGAATCCGATGCACTACTGCAGCTTCACTGTATCCCCTTGACCTTCACATTGACGATGAAACACAGAAATAGCGTTGGGATTTATTACAGAAGGCACAATGCCGACTTAAGTACAAGAAGAGTATATCTTCTCATTGTTTGTGGTTTGCTTTGAGCGTTGCCTGGGAGATCAATATTAGATTCCGATGCACCACTGCAGCTTTACTCTATCCATTGGAAATTCACATTGACGATGAAACATAGAAATTGCGTCGGGATTTAATACAAAAGGCATAATGCCAACTTAAATACAAGAAGTGTAAATCTTTTCATTGTTCGTATTTGCTTTTAGCGTTTCCTGGCAGATCAGTATTAGATTCCGATGCACTACTGCAGCTTTACTCTATCGGTTGGACCTTTACATTTACGATGAAACACAGAAATTGCATAGGGGTTTAATACAAAAGGCACAATGCCAACTTAAGTACAAGAAAAGTAAATCTTCTCATTGTTTGTGGTTTAATTTGAGCGTTACCTGGGAGATCAGTATTAGATTCCGATGCACTACTGCAGGTTTACTCTATCCCTTGGACCTTCACATTGACGATGAAACACCGTAATTTCGCCGGGATTAAATAAAATATGCACAATGCCGACTTAAGTACAAGAAGAGTGAATCTTCTCATTGTTTGTGGTTTGCTTTGAACATTTCCTGGGAAATCAGAAATAGATTCAGATGCACTACTGCAGCTTTACTGTATCCCTTGGACCATCACATTGACGATGAAACACAGAAATTTCGTCGGTATTTAATACAAAAAGCACAATGCCGACTTAAGTACACGAAGAGTAAATATTCTCATTGTTTGTGGTTGGCTTTGAGCGTTTCCTGAGAGATCAGTATTAGATTCCGATGCACTACTGCAGCTTTACTCTATCCCTAGGACCTTCACATTGGCGATGAAACACAGAAATTGCGTCGGGATTTAATACAAAAGGCACAATCCCGACTTCAGTACAGGAAGATTCAATCTTCTAATTGTTTGTGGTTTGCTTTGAGCGTTTCCTGGGTGATCAGTATTCGATTCCGATGCACAACTGCTGCTTTCCTCTATGCCTTGGACCTTCACATTGACGACGAAATACAGAAATTGTGTCGGGATTAAATACAAAAGGCAGAATGCCGACTTGAGTACAAGAAGAGTCAATCTCCTCGTTGTTTGTGCTTTTGCTTTGAGCGATTCCTGGGAGATCAGTATTAGATTCCGAACAATACTGCAGCTTTACTCTATCCCCTGGACTTTCACATTGACGATGAAACACAGCTATTGCGTCGGGATTTAATACAAAACGCACAATGCCGACCTAAGTGCAAGGAGAGTCAATCCTCTCGTTTTTTGTGGTTTGCTTTGAGCGTTTCCTGGGAGATCAGTATTAGATTCCGATGCACTACTGCAGCATTACTCTATCCCTTGGACCTTCACATTGACGATGAAACACAGAAATTGCGTTGGAATTTAATAAAAAACGCAAAAAGATGACTTAAGTACAAGAAGTGTAATTCTTCACATTGTTTGTGGTTTGCTTTGAACGTTTCTTTTGAGATCAGGATTAGATTCCGATGCACTACTGCAGCAATACTCAATTCCTTGGACCTTCACATTGACGATGAAACACAAAAATTGCTTCGGGATTTAATACGAAAGTCACAAAGCCGACTTTAGAGCATGAGGAGTTAATCTTCTCATTGTTTGTGGTTTGCTTTCAGCGCTTCCTGCGTGATCAGTATTAGATTCCGATGCACTACTGCAGCTTTACTCTATCCCTTTGACGTTCACATTGACGATGAAACACAGAAATTGCGTCAGGTTTTAATACAAATGCACAATGCCGACTAAAGTACAAGAGGAGAAAAACTTCTCGTTGTTTGTGGTTTGCTTTGAGAGTTACCAGGGAGATCATTATTAGCTTCCGATGCACTACTGCAGCTTTACTCTATCCCATGGAATTTCTCATTGACGATGAAACACAGAAATTGCGTCGGGATTTCATGCAAAAGGCAGAATGCCGACTTGAGTACAAGAATAGTCAATCTTCCCATTGTTTGTGGTTTGCTTTGAGTGTTTGCTTTGAGATCTGTATTAGATTCCGTTGCACAAATGCTGCTTTACACTAAGCCGTGGGCCTTCACAATGACGACGAAACACTGATATTGCGTCGGGACTAAATACAAAAGGCAGAACGCCGTCTTGAGTACAAGAAGAGTCAATCTTCTCATTGTTTGTGGATTGCTTTGAGCGTTTCCTGGGAAATCAGTATTAGAGTCCGATGCACTACTGCAGCTTTACTCTATACCATGCACATTCACACTTACGATGAAACACAGAAATTGCGTCGGGATTTAATACAAAATGCACAATGCCGACTTAAGTACACTAAGAATAAATCTCCTCATTGTTTGTGATTTGCTTTGAGCGTTTCCTTGGAGATCAGTATTAGATTCAGATGCACTACTGCAGCTTTACTCTATCCCTTGGTCCGTCACATTGACGATGAAACACAGAAATTGCGTCGGGATTTAATACAAAACGCACAATGCCGACTTAAGTACTAGAAGAGTAAATTTTCTCATTGTTTGTGGTTTGTTTTGATCGCTTCCTGCGAGATCAGTATTAGATTCCGATGCACTACTACTGCTTTACGCTATACCTTGGACCTTATCACTGACGATCAAACACAGAAATTAAGTCGGGATTTAATACAAAAGGCACAATGCCGACTCAAGTACAAGAAGAGTAAATCTTCTCATTGTTTGTTGTTTGCTTTGAGCGTTACCTGGGAGATCAGTATTAGATTCCGATGCACTAATGCAGCTTTACGTAATCCCTTGGACCTTCACATTGACGATGAAACACAGAAAATGCGATGGGTTTTAATACAAAAGGCGCAATGCCGACTTAAGGACAAGAAGAATAAATCTCCCCATTGTTTTTGGTTTGCTTTGAGTGTTACCTGGGTGATCGGTATTAGATTCCGATGCACGTTTGCAGCTTTTATCTATTCCTTGGACCTTCACATTGAAGACGAAGCGCAGAAATTGCGTCGGGATTCACTACAAAATGCACAAGCCGACTTAAGTACAAGAAGCGTAAATCTCCTCATTGTTTGTGCTTTTGCTTAGAGCGTTTCCTGGGAGATCATTATTAGTTTCCGATGCACTACTGCAGCTTCACTCTATCCCCTTGACCTTCGCATTGACGATGAAACTCAGAAATGGTGTCGGGAGTTAATAAAAAAGGCACAATGCCTACATAAGTACAAGAAGGGTAAATATTGTCATTGTTTGTGGTTTGCTTTGAGCGTTTCCTGTGAGATCAGTATTAGATTCCGATGCACTACTGCAGCTTTACTCTATCCTTTGATCTTCGCATTGACGACGAAACTCAGTTTTTTGCGTCGGGATTTTTTAAAAAAGTCACAATGCCTACTTATGTACAAGAAGAGTCTATCTTCTCATTGTTTGTGGTTTGCTTAGAGTGTTTACTGCTAGATCGGTATTTGAATCCGATGCACTTTTGCAGCTTCACTGCATCCCCTTGACCTTCACATTGACGATCAAACACAGAAATAGCGTCGGGATTTATTACAGAAGGCACAATGCCGACTTAAGTACAAGAAGAGTATATCTTCTCATTGTTTGTGGTTTGCTTTGAGCGTTGCCTGGGAGATCAGTATTAGATTCCGATGCACCACTGCAGCTTTACTCTATCCATTGGAAATTCACATTGACGATGAAACATAGAAATTGCGTCGGGATTTAATACAAAAGGCATAATGCCAACTTAAATACAAGAAGTGTAAATCTTTTCATTGTTCGTATTTGCTTTTAGCATTTCCTGGCAGATCAGTATTAGATTCCGATGCACTACTGCAGCTTTACTCTATCGGTTGGACCTTTACATTTACGATGAAACACAGAAATTGCATAGGGGTTTAATACAAAAGGCACAATGCCAACTTAAGTACAAGAAAAGTAAATCTTCTCATTGTTTGTGGTTTGATTTGAGCGTTACCTGGGAGATCAGTATTAGATTCCGATGCACTACTGCAGGTTTACTCTATCCCTTGGACCTTCACATTGACGATGAAACACCGTAATTTCGTCGGGATTAAATAAAATATGCACAATGCCGACTTAAGTACAAGAAGAGTGAATCTTCTCATTGTTTGTGGTTTGCTTTGAACATTTCCTGGGAAATCAGAAATAGGTTCAGATGCACTACTGCAGCTTTACTGTATCCCTTGGACCATCACATTGACGATGAAACACAGAAATTTCGTCGGTATTTAATACAAAAAGCACAATGCCGACTTAAGTACACGAAGAGTAAATATTCTCATTGTTTGAGGTTGGCTTTGAGCGTTTCCTGAGAGATCAGTATTAGATTCCGATGCACTACTGCAGCTTTACTCTATCCCTAGGACCTTCACATTGGCGATGAAACACAGAAATTGCGTCGGGATTTAATACAAAAGGCACAATCCCGACTTCAGTACAGGAAGATTCAATCTTCTAATTGTTTGTGGTTTGCTTTGAGCGTTTCCTGGGAGATCAGTATTAGATTCCGATGCACTACTGCAGCATTACTCTATCCCTTGGACCTTCACATTGACGATGAAACACAGAAATTGCGTTGGAATTTAATAAGAAACGCAGAAAGATGACTTAAGTACAAGAAGTATAATTCTTCTCATTGTTTGTGGTTTGCTTTGAACGTTTCTTTTGAGATCAGGAATAGATTCCGATGCACTACTGCAGCTTTACACAATTCTTTGGACCTTCACATTGACGATGAAACACAGAAATTGCTTCGGGATTTAATACGAAAATTACAATGCCGATTTCAGTGCAAGAGGAGTGAATCTTCTCATTGTTTGTGGTTTGCTTCCAGCGTTTCCTGGGTGATCGGTATTAGATTCAGATGCACTACTGCAGCTTTACTCTATTCCTTTGACCTCCGCATTGGCAATGAAAATCAGAATTTGCGTCGTGGTTTAATAAAAAAGGCGCAATGCCGACTTAAGTACAAGATGAGAGAATCTTCTCATAGTTTGTGGTTTGCTGTGAGTGTTTCCTGGGAGATCGGTATTAGATTCCGATGCACTACAGCAGCTTTACTCTATCCCTTGGACCTTCACATTGACGATGAAACACAGATATTGCGTCGGGATTTAATACAAAATGCACAATCCCGACTAGAGTACAGGAAGAGTCAATCTTCTAATTGTTTGTGGTTTGCTTTGAGCGTTTCCTGTGTGATCAGTATTCGATTCCGATGCACAACTGCTACTTTCCTATATGCCTTGGACCTTCACATTGACGACGAAACACAGATATTGCGTCGGGATTTAATACAAAAGGCAGAATACCGACTTGAGTACAAGAAGAGTCAATCTCCTCATTGTTTGTGCTTTTGCTTTGAGCGATTCCTGGGAGATTAGTATTAGATTCCGAACACTACTGCAGCATTACTCTATCCCTTGGACCTTCACATTGACGATGAAACACAGCAATTGCGTCTGGATTTGAAAAAAAAGGCACATTGACGACTTAAGAACAAGAAAATTAAATCTTCTTATTGTGTGTGGTTTGCTTTGAGCGTTACCTGGGAGATCAGTATTAGATACCGAACACTACTGCAGCATTACGCTATCACTTGAACCTTCACATTGACGATGAAAAACAGGAATTGCGTTGGGATATAATAAAAAACGCAGAATGATGACTTAAGTACAAGAAGATTAAATCTTCTTATTGTTGTGGTTTGCTTTGAACGTTTCACGTGAGATCAGTGTTAGATTCCCATGCACTACTGCAGATTTTCTCTATCCCTTGGACCTTCACATTGACGATGAAACACAGAAATTGCGTCGGGATTTAATACAAAAGGCACAATCCCGACTTGAGTACAGGAAGAGTCAATCTTCTAATTGTTTGTGGTTTGCTTTGAGCGTTCCCTGGGTGATCAGTATTCGATTCCGATGCACAACTGCTGCTTCCCTCTATGCCTTGGACCTTCACATTGACGACGAAATACAGATATTGTGTAGGGATTAAATACAAAAGGCAGAATGCCGACTTGAGTACAAGAAGAGTCAATCTCCTCGTTGTTTGTGCTTTTGCTTTGAGCGATTCCTGGGAGATCAGTATTGCATTCCGAACAAACTGCAGCTTTACTCTATCCCCTGGACTTTCACATTGACGATGAAACACAGCTATTGCGTCGGGATTTAATACAAAACGCACAATGCCGACCTAAGTACAAGGAGAGTCAATCCTCTCGTTTTTTGTGGTTTGCTTTGAGCGTTTCCTGGGAGATCAGTATTAGATTCCGATGCACTACTGCAGCATTACTCTATCCCTTGGACCTTCACATTGACGATGAAACACAGAAATTGCGTTGGGATTTAATAAAAAACGCAGAAAGATGACTTAAGTACAAGAAGTGTAATTCTTCTCATTGTTTGTGGTTTGCTTTGAACGTTTCTTTTGAGATCAGGATTAGATTCCGATGCACTACTGCAGCTATACTCAATTCCTTGGACCTTCACATTGACGATGAAACACAAAAATTGCTTCGGGATTTAATACGAAAGTCACAAAGCCGACTTTAGAGCATGAGGAGTAAATCTTCTCATTGTTTGTGGTTTGCTTTCAGCGCTTCCTGCGTGATCAGTATTAGATTCCGATGCACTACTGCAGCTTTACTCTATCCCTTTGACGTTCACATTGACGATGAAACACAGAAATTGCGTCAGGTTTTAATACAAATGCACAATGCCGACTAAAGTACAAGAGGAGAAAAACTTCTCGTTGTTTGTGGTTTGCTTTGAGAGTTACCAGGGAGATCATTATTAGCTTCCGATGCACTACTGCAGCTTTACTCTATCCCATGGAATTTCTCATTGACGATGAAACACAGAAATTGCGTCGGGATTTCATGCAAAAGGCAGAATGCCGACTAGAGTACAAGAATAGTCAATCTTCCCATTGTTTGTGGTTTGCTTTGAGCGTTTCCATTGAGATCTGTATTAGATTCCGTTGCACAAATGCTGCTTTACCCTAAGCCGTGGGCCTTCACAATGACGACGAAACACTGATATTGCGTCGGGACTAAATACAAAAGGCAGAACGCCGTCTTGATTACAAGAAGAGTCAATCTTCTCATTGTTTGTGGATTGCTTTGAGCGTTTCCTGGGAAATCAGTATTAGAGTCCGATGCACTACTGCAGCTTTACTCTATACCATGCACATTCACATTTACGATGTAACACAGAAATTGCGTCGGGATTTAATAGAAAATGCACAATGCCGACTTAAGTACACTAAGAATAAATCTCCTCATTGTTTGTGATTTGCTTTGAGCGTTTCCTGGGAGATCAGTATTAGATTCAGATGCACTACTGCAGCTTTACTCTATCCCTTGGTCCGTCACATTGACGATGAAACACAGAAATTGCGTCGGGATTTAATACAAAACGCACAATGCCGACTTAAGTACTAGAAGAGTAAATTTTCTCATTGTTTGTGGTTTGCTTGATCGCTTCCTGCGAGATCAGTATTAGATTCCGATGCACTACTACTGCTTTACTCTATACCTTGGACCTTATCACTGACGATCAAACACAGAAATTAAGTCGGGATTTAATACAAAAAGCACAATGCCGACTCAAGTACAAGAAGAGTAAATCTTCTCACTGTTTGTTGTTTGCTTTGAGCGTTACCTGGGAGATCGGTATTAGATTCCGATGCACTAATGCAGCTTTACGTAATCCCCTGGACCTTCACATTGACGATGAATCACAGAAAATGCGTTGGGGTTTAATACAAAAGGCACAATGCCGACTTAAGGACAAGAAGAGTAAATCTCCCCATTGTTTCTGGTTTGCTTTGAGTGTTACCTGGGTGATCGGTATTAGATTCCGATGCACGTTTGCAGCTTTTATCTATTCCTTGGACCTTCACATTGACGACGAAGCGCAGAAATTGCGTCGGGATTTACTACAAAATGCACAAGCCGACTTAAGTACAAGAAGAGTAAATCTCCTCATTGTTTGTGCTTTTGCTTAGAGCGTTTCCTGGGAGATCATTATTAGTTTCCGATGCACTACTGCAGCTTCACTCTATCCCCTTGACCTTCACATTGGCGACGAAACACAGAAATTGCGTCGGGATTTAATACAAAAGGCACAATCCCGACTTCAGTACAGGAAGATTCAATCTTCTAATTGTTTGTGGTTTGCTTTGAGCGTTTCCTGGGAGATCAGTATTAGATTCCGATGCACTACTGCAGCATTACTCTATCCCTTGGACCTTCACATTGACTATGAAACACAGAAATTGCGTTGGAATTTAATAAAAAACGCAGAAAGATGACTTAAGTACAAGAAGTGTAATTCTTCTCATTGTTTGTGGTTTGCTTTGAACGTTTCTTTTGAGATCAGGATTAGATTCCTATGCACTACTGCAGCTTTACTCACATCTTTGGACCTTCACATTGACGATGAAACACAGAAATTGCTTCGGGATTTAATACCAAAATTACAATGCCGAATTCAGTGCAAGAGGAGTGAATCTTCTCATTGTTTGTGGTTTGCTTCCAGCGTTTCCTGGGTGATCGGTATTAGATTCAGATGCACTACTGCAGCTTTACTGTATTCCTTTGACCTCCGCATTGGCAATGAAAATCAGAATTTGCGTCGTGGTTTAATAAAAAAGGCACAATGCCGACTTAAGTACAAGATGAGAGAATCTTCTCATAGTTTGTGGTTTGCTGTGAGTGTTTCCTGGGAGATCGGTATTAGATTCCGATGCACTACAGCAGCTTTACTCTATCCCTTGGACCTTCACATTGACGATGAAACACAGATATTGCGTCGGGATTTAATACAAAATGCACAATCCCGACTTGAGTACAGGAAGAGTCAATCTTCTAATTGTTTGTGGTTTGCTTTGAGCGTTTCCTGTGTGATCAGTATTCGATTCCGATGCACAACTGCTACTTTCCTATATGCCTTGGACCTTCACATTGACGACGAAACACAGATATTGCGTCGGGATTTAATACAAAAGGCAGAATACCGACTTGAGTACAAGAAGAATCAATCTCCTCATTGTTTGTGCTTTTGCTTTGAGCGATTCCTGGGAGATTAGTATTAGATTCCGAACACTACTGCAGCATTACTCTATCCCTTGGACCTTCACATTGACGATGAAACACAGCAATTGCGTCTGCATTTGAAAAAAAAGGCACATTGACGACTTAAGAACTAGAAAATAAAATCTTCTTATTGTGTGTGGTTAGCTTTGAGCGTTACCTGGGAGATCAGTATTAGATTCCGAACACTACTGCAGCATTACGCTATCACTTGAACCTTCACATTGACGATGAAAAACAGGAATTGCGTTGGGATATAATAAAAAACGCAGAATGATGACTTAAGTACAAGAAGATTAAATCTTCTTATTGTTGTGGTTTGCTTTGAACGTTTCATGTGAGATCAGTGTTAGATTCCCATGCACTACTGCAGATTTTCTCTATCCCTTGGACCTTCACATTGACGATGAAACACAGAAATTGCGTCGGGATTTAATACAAAAGGCACAATCCCGACTTGAGTACAGGAAGAGTCAATCTTCTAAT